>NW_020290452.1:0-175419 GCF_003184545.1 Aspergillus heteromorphus CBS 117.55
TCACTTTCCTCCTCTGAAACACTAAAAACCTGGACATTGTCAGACCTTGGTCGAGGGATCATTCTCTTACCTATTATTCTTCGAGTATGTGCCCGCCCCGACTGGTTTCACCCGAGATTCCTGCTGCGGATTAAAAATATTATACCACATCTCTTTCCAAATACCGAAAATGTGTCCTCGGCCACAGATGTGGCTGGTCCGTGCTTGTGCAGAGATCGCATTGACAACCACCCTTATCTCAACCAGCCGCGCGTTGCCTCCTGCACTGGTAAATGCAAGGATTACTCACAGCCGCGAATCTTTCAGCATTTGGTGGTTACAGCTTCAGCCATGACTGATTCAGAGCTACAGGCATTCAGCATCCATCGGTCTGTATCTGTGGTATTCGCTGGCCAGTTACCTAGCTAACATGAAGCAGGAAAACTGCCACATGATTATAATAAGAAGCATAATAAAGATAAATGGTTTAAGTATCTTGGGGTGCCAGTTGTTCATGCTGGCTTTCATTTTCATACATTTGCTGCTGAGTATGGCCCGCTCATGAACTGTAATGTTCTAGCCGGTGAGTTGAAGCATAGGTAAGTACCTATTCTAAATTATAGCCAGCTGCTGATAGTATCACACTATATAAGAATATTCAAGAGATGGATAGATCGCGCCTCGCCGCCTCAGCTGATGACTTATCTCTTCCGGCTAGATCGGCTCCACCACTCTTTACGCCTGGGTCTTGCGGGTTCCTGGCGGGATGATCATCCAATTCTACTAGAGATTGTCCAGGATCTGTATATGTCCTGCCCACGTCTGATCCAGAAACATATTCTTGCAGATGAATTTATTACTGACCTGCAAGTTACAATGACACATCCGATTGAATGGCCTCATTCTTCGCTTTCTGAGCAGGATATACTGGACATGTTACCTTCAGCGTACCGGCAAGAATATTCAATCTCACTTCCTCGCCAGTATGATAAAACACAATTATCTTACTATTGTCAGATCAAATTCTGTTCCCGGTATGATTTCTTTATTTTTAAGGAGACAGCTGTGAAAGGCTTTCGCAGCTGATTTCTATATATCTTCTATTCCAAGATACTAACTGTGTTCTGTTCTCCAGTCATTCACAGACAATTACCACTGGAAATTTTATTAAATACCAGTCTTCAATAGCATATGTGAGTTGTGGTATAAAGCATTATACACAATCAGAATGCTTCTTCTTTCTTTTATTACAGCCTTGGGTACGGAACGGAAATACAGATAAGGCAACAACTCTTCCTTTCTATTGTTCTTCTAAGAGATGGGTATTGTCAGGATTACAAAGTAAAGTTGAGCCGGCATTTATGATCGATATAGATAATGTTTACAGACAGGTATCAGTTGATATTAATACTAGACAAGATCTAGTATACTGTTCATGGAATATTGATTTTATGTAAATAACAAATTATTATATTCTGGTCTTTTACTACTTTCGTATGATTATATATTACTTCTGAGAATATTTTGTATAAGAATCTTACTATTATTTAAGGAGTGTAACCAGATAATCTCTAGAAATTATGATTAATATTTGTTATATATCTATAAAATACCAGATAATGTCTAGAAATTATGATTAATATTTGTTATATATCTATAAAATACCAGATAATGTCTAGAAATTATGATTAATATTTGTTATATATCTATAAAATACAGTTTCTGTTCATAAGTAATAGATATCTTCCGTATCTAATCTATTTTATTACAGAACTATTCTTGTTAAATTATAATTACATAATAGTTTCTGAATCGTATTCAACTTTAACAACGTTTGTATGTAATTACCCGGTTTGGGTGAGGTTGTATCGTTAGTAATTATTATTATATGTAAATAATAATAAATAACTGTTTTGCAACTGTAAGCAACTGTAACACAACCTAGCTACAACCTAACTGTTACTGTAGGTAACAGTTTGACAACTATTATGAAATGGTCAGTGAGTGTGGCAAACTATTAAATATATATAAATAATAGTAAGCTACCATCTTTGACTTTTACTGAACTATGCTGTGACCCTCTCTACGCACGCCTCCGGGCCCCTATGTAGTAGATATAAGTAAATATGCTGGGTAGACTGGGACAGCATAACAGGTGATATCATATCTATCCTATCTACTACCTACCCAACATAACACAAAGACACGCAAGCTATGGATGATGATGTTTAATCTAATTTATTAAACAAAAAGCAAGACGCCTCGCCATGCATGAAATAGTTAATCACTCCTCCCTCTTATCCCCTCCTCTCCTTCTTCAACCCCATCCCCCTCCAAAAGTCCAACTCCTACCCCATAACAAAGAAAAATAAAATAAAATAAAATAAAGTAAACAAATCAATACTCCTCCGAAACCCTCACCGCATTCCTAGTCCTCCTCGCCGCCCCAACCCCGACCCCCCCAGCGCCCAAGATATCCGCCTCCAACCCCCCCGGCACAAGCCGCTGCTTCTTCCTCCCGCCCGCGCCATCGCCCTCGCCATCTCCGGGATGTTTCTTCGCAACGACCTTCCCGGCCTGATGCAGGAACTTTTCGCGCATGGCGACGGCGTCCGGGTCCTCGTAGTCGAGTTGCGTCATGGGGGGGTCGCCGGATTCTTCTTCTTCGGAGAGTGTGGTTATGGGCTTGGCCATGTGGGGTGGGGAGGGTGGGGGGACGTAGTTGGATATGTTGGAGTTCGCGCGGGGGAGGGTTGGGCCGGTGCCGGTGCCGTCGGTGGAGTCGATACCGATGATGCTGCCGGTGCCATCTTCGTTGAGGGTGTCGATTGAGCTGGCACGGGAGAGGCCTTTGAGCTGTGGTTGTGGTTGTGGCTGTGGTTGTGGTATTGGGGCGTTGGGGTTGGAAGGCTGGTTTTGGGAGAGGGAGGTCGTGGTGGATGTTGTGGAGGGGGCGCGGCCGAGGAGCGGTTTGCGGATTCGGCCGCGGGGGCGGATTCGTTCTGTCGAGCCGGTGGCTGTGGCTGTGGCTGCAGGGTTGGGATTTGGATTGGGATTGGTGTTGGAGGTGTCGGGGCGGGCGTGTTTGAGGAGGTTGGTTACGGTTAGGTTGAGGGCCGATTGCGTCGTAGCTGTAGTTGTAGCTGGAGCTGTGGTGGTGGTGGTGCGTTGGGGAGATGATTTGCGTTTGAGGGGAGAGGTGATCGATGCAGGAGAGCTCGGTTTAAAGGCCTGCTTCTGGTTCTGCTTTGACGGCGTGTTTTGGGATATTGATGGTGATGCGAGGCCTGTTTTGGGATCGGTGCTTTTCTGGCGCGTGGGTGTGTTTCTGGCGCTAGCTTTGGCTGGCGAGATGTCGTGGCTAGTCGTGGAGTTCTCGTTATTCTTTTGAGGCTGTTGTTGCGGCTGCGGCTGCGGCTGCGGCTGCGGTTGCTCTGGGCGAGAACCAGCTCGCGCTTCCAGGGACTTTCGGCTTTGCGTGGGTGGCTTCTGGACCAGGTAGTTGTCAAACGACTGTTTCTGTTCCGTCCGGATGCAGGCCCACAGCCAGTCGGCGGAGACGGCGGGCACGCCCCATTCTTGCGTGTGGCGGAGCTTGTCTGCGTTCGTGGGGACCGATGGGTTGCAGATCAGGACGGAGGCAGTCGGGGTTAGATACTCGTTGTATGTTGCACCTAGGGGGGTTAGATATAGGAGGTGATTGGAGGTGGTGTGCGTACCGATTAGGTTGACCAGTTTCAGTAGATGGAGAAGGTCGATACGGGAGAACCCGGTGGAACAGACCTTCATCCCGGCAAAGCCTGCTGTTGTTATATATCTTCCGTGATAGAGAATAGGCAGGCGGGGGGTTTGGTTACCTTTGATGGGAAATGAGGGAATCGGGGTGTTGGCGATATGCGACTCAGGGGGCACGAGCTTCTTCGCGTCGAGACATCGTTCCAACCACATGTCCGTCACCACTTCGCACTCGAAGGCGAGATCGTCGGTGGAAGGGACCTGCGTGCGAGGCATCTTGTGCGGTACGATCGTGTATAGGCCGTGGCCTCTTTTGGGTATGTCCGGTCGAGAGAACTCGCTCAGAGATCCCACCATCTGGGCCCCGTTGAAGGAGAGGTGATCGCGGAGTACAGTTGTCTTTAAAAGTCAGAATATGGTCAACGGCCAAAACCACGTGCACGAACCTGTTTTGAAGAGAACCCGTGGATGAAAAAGAAACAGCCATCCAAGAAGCCGTTGCGGTGCTCCTCTACGGGTTCCGCGGCCGGCGGGCGAGGCTCTTGAGCCTCTGCAAAGGTAGTCTCGCTCGCAAATGACCGGGATGCCTGCAGTATGGACGCGCTCTTCTGAAGAGACTCACTCCTCCGCAGGCCCTCTCTGGCCGGCTTCGGCTCGCTGCTGCTCTCGAATCCCGTGCCGACAATATCGCCCCAGATCCCTTTATTCTGGTCCTCCAGCTTGACGCTGGCAATCCGGCGCAGCTTCCTCGGTCTCGGATTCGACGGGTTCTCGGCCTCGGGGGCCTTCGGCTTCGGCGCAGGCAGCGCTCGGCTCCAGGCCCCGACGCCCTGATTCTCCTCCGGTAGGAGAGGGTGATACAGCGTCTCTTCCAGGACCATCCCTCGCTCAAGCGTATCCGTAAACCACTTCACAGTGACAACCTTGATCCCCCACTGCGTGGCAAACTTGTACTTCTCGCCCTCGGTATTCTTCGCCACGAGGTGACTGGCGTTCTTCGTCAGGTCTTTGCGGAACTCGCCCCCATGCGCGGTAACTGTGCTCTCGATATGGTTCCGCAGCGTCACTGTAGCCGAGCCGATCGTCCGTTAGTCTCATCTGCCCCCCCGCAGTGTGTCGAAGAAGGACGGTATCGCCTACTCACTATCCTCGAACCCCGTGATGCAGATGGACAGGCCAGCAAAAGTCGGGTACCGGTACTCATCCTCCAGGGCGCGGATGTCTGTGTCCCCGCCCTGCATCCAGGACTGGCGCACCGCTTCCACCCATTCCGGTCGCACGACGATCACGTCGGGTCGCTCCTTCGCGACGAATTTGTACTTGGGGGTGTTGACCTCGCCGATGAGGAGATGCGTGACGTCGGAGGTCAGGTCGTACTTGTGGGTTGCTCCCATCTGACCCGCGACGAGCGCTAGTTCAGACTAGAGACGATCGTGTCGTTAGCGCTGGTTGTTTTTGGGAGGCGAGGGGATTGACGAACCCGCTCTTCGGGGAGAATGGAGGTGAAGCAGAGGACCACCCCCGCCAGAGGATGCTCCTTGTCTGGAGGCGAGTCAGTATGGGAAGTTCGTTCTCGGTCATGGGGGGGGGGGCTCGCGGGATGGAGGGGAGGACGGACTTGAGGGTGCTTTCTCTGCCATGCTTCATGATTGGCATCAACGGAGGCCTGCGAGAGTCTTTCCTGTTGGGCTTTCGGACCTCCGCGCCGGCGCGCGTCCCCGAGGCATGCGCTGTCACGTGATGCTGTAATGCCTGAGGACAGGCAGGAGGTCGGCGGACAACAGACGACAAACTACAGTACTTCGTATCGATAGATTCCAGTAGCGCTTCCTACGCCCCGATTCAGGAACAGAGAGCAACGCATCCGAGACAGGCATAGCGCTAGGGCCAGCCCTTATCGGCATCACGTGCCCCTGTGGCGCGGCGCGTGTCGACAAAAACGCGCAACTCGAACGCCTCCAAGTCGATGAATGACGATCCCGATGGGTTGCGACTTCTTTCCGCCGACTGTCTAACTATTGTTATATGTACTTGCCCAGGCACCGAGCCCGGGCCCCAGCTATTATTCTCCGCCAGCTCTTCTCGTTTGGCCCGCCATTGAGCCCGCAACCCGCGTCCAGATACTCGACCTCGCCGGTTGGGGGGGCAGCGGTCATGTTCAAGAAAGCCGTCAAGGATCACTCGGCTGCGTCCACGTCCACCTCCGCGTCGACGTCGGCAACAACCCTCCAGTCCACCTTGACGCGCAGCAATGCGACTGTCCCGGCCAAACCTCCCCCGCCGCCACTAGGTGTCAAGCGCAAGATCGACATGACCGCGACGCGGGAGTCGACTCTGGGGTCGCTCCACAACGAGGTGTACTTCGATGAGAACGACTTCGACGACGACGACGATTTGGACTTTGGAGCGCCTGATCCGTTCATTGCGCCCGCCCCGATTTCTAAACCCGGTGTCAAGCTAGCCGACCCCGCCGATTATCCGCCTTTACATACCCCGGAGGACGAGGAGATACCCATCGTCGACCTGACGGAAACGCCGAAGCACGAATCCGCAATCCGGTATCCAGACCTACCTCCCGTTCCAGACGACAATGTCCCGCCGTCCAGCAGCATACAATACCCCTGGTCGTCCTCGCCTCCCGCCCACTTCCAAAAACCGAACAAGAAACCCCGAACCCTGCCATGGCTGAAAGACGAGCCGGAGCCGGAACCGGAGCCTCTCCCCAAGAAATTCGAAACCCCGGCACGCCCGAAACAGACTGCCCCCTGGAACAAGTCGGCGAGTGCGATCAAGGACGAGCAACGGGAGATGCGTCGGCAGAGCAAAAACCAGAAAGCGCAGGCAAACCCTCCGCTGCACAATTCTCGCCCTAAGGTTGCATCCATCTTTCTCAGCGATGAACAGCGCCATGTCCTCGATGCGGTGGCGCAGCAAGGGAAGAGTATCTTCTTCACGGGCTCTGCGGGAACAGGAAAGTCGGTGCTGATGCGGGAGATCATCAAGAAGCTACGGGATAAATACAAGAAGGAGCCGGATAGGGTTGCGGTGACAGCGTCCACCGGTCTTGCGGCCTGCAACATCGAAGGTGTCACCCTCCACAGTTTCGCGGGCATTGGATTGGGTAAAGAGCCCGTTCCGGAGCTCGTTAAAAAGGTCGGCATCTGCTCCCACCGAAAGGCATAGCCGGGCTAACATCATATAGATCAAGAAGAACCAGAAGGCACGGAACCGCTGGATGCGCACAAAGGTCTTGGTCGTCGATGAGGTGTCGATGGTTGATGGGGACCTCTTCGACAAGCTGGAGGAAATTGCACGGCGGATCAGGAACAACGGCCGACCATTTGGGGGCATTCAGCTGGTCGTGACCGGGGATTTCTTCCAACTGCCCCCGGTCCCGGACGGGGCCAACCGGGAGGCCAAGTTTGCTTTCGCAGCTTCCACCTGGAATACTTCCATCCAGCACACGATCCTCCTTACGCACATCTTCCGTCAGAGAGACCCGGAGTTTGCGGACATGCTCAACGAGCTGAGACTGGGAAAGATCACGCCCCGCACCATTGAGACTTTCAAGCAGCTTTCTCGACCTCTGGACTTCCACGACGCTCTCGAGGCCACAGAACTGTAAGGCTTCTGCTCGCCGCCGCTTTGCACAGGCACATACTGAATACTGACTATCTATCAGGTTTCCTACGCGGCAGGAAGTAGACGGCGCGAATAGTGCGCGGATGAACCGACTGTCCGGTGAAGTGATGACGTTCAATGCCGTCGACTCGGGAACCATCCAGGACGTCCAGTTTCGGGAGCGGCTGCTGTCCAACTGCATGGCCCCGCCTACGATCCACCTGAAAAAGGGGGCCCAGGTCATGCTGATCAAGAACATGGAGGACATGCTGGTGAACGGGTCGATCGGACGGGTGGTGGCGTTCATGGACGAAGCCACCTTCGACTACTACATCGACAACGAGAACGAGTTCACCGGGGGACAGGGGGACAACAGCGATGACGAGATCATGGCCCGGGCCCGCAAGAAGCTCAAGCCCCTGGCGCACAAGGATGGTGGTGTTACGGTGACCCGAAAGTGGCCGCTCGTGTGTTTCGTCCAGCCGGACGGCACCGAGCGGCATCTCCTCTGTCAGCCGGAGACGTGGAAGATCGAGCTTCCCAACGGAGAGGTGCAGGCGCAGCGGCAACAGGTGCCTCTCATCCTGGCGTGGGCGTTGTCCATCCACAAGGCCCAAGGCCAGACCCTGCAGCGGGTGAAGGTCGACCTGGGGCGGGTGTTCGAGAAGGGACAGGCGTATGTGGCTCTGAGTCGTGCGACCTCGAAGGCGGGCCTCCAGGTCACACGATTCGAAGCGCGCAAGGTGATGGTGCACCCGCGGGTGACGGAGTTCTACTCCAAGCTCGTCAGCATCAGCGACGTGATTAAGTCGAATAATAAGCCCAAGGCTCCGAAGGCGGTGGAGAACGACCCGGAGGAGGACTTTGAGCAGGATTATCTAGAGCATTTATATGGATGAGCAGGTACATGGTTACGGGGAGAGGGAAGGGAACGTACTGTCAATGAATGCCAGAATGGACTAGAGATATATACCTAACAAACAATAATATACTCTATACTCTCTGTACGGAGTACTGCAACCCTCCCTAGTAAGGCCCCACATGGCGGGACGCGTGCTTATCGGGCGCCTGCTAGGCTGCCCCGCACGTGACGGTGGCTGCCGAAAGCTGCAACGCAACGCAACGCAACGGTCTTGATCGTTCCGCTCTTTGCGACTGTCTTCCTCTCCCTCGGCCTGGAGCTTGCTCTGTCGCCAGTTGCAAATCCTCAACCATGGCCTCTGAATTCATCGGCTACAATGTCCTGGTGACCCTGCGAGCGCCACCAAATGCAACCGTGCAGGGAGAAGTGGCCAATGTCGTCGGCCAGCGTCTGATGCTCCGGAATGGTACGTATCCCCACGCGGCGACTTCTCGACGCAGAGCTCTAACCACCGACCCCCCCCCTCCCCTCTAGTGACGCTCTCCTGGCTGGGTCACCAACTCCCCACCTACTTCCTCGAGGCTCCTGACATTGCGGACCTGTCTCTTGGCCCCGTACAGCCCCCCGCACAGCATCCGCCCCCAACTCAGGAACCCCGACTGGTACCACAGGGGCAGCCTGCGCCGCCCGCACCGCCCGCACCCCCCCAGCCTTTCGTGGATCCGGCCATCCTGAGCTTTTCCAAACCCCCCGTCGTCCCTCCGAGCCAGCTGTCAGAGCCCCCGCAGCTACCTCCCCCTTCGATCAGCCGCGCGCCGTCCCAGAACCCCCAGTTCGCGCCACAGGCTCATCGGGACCAGGCCGCGGTCCTCAATGAACCCTTCAGCAACATCCAGGAGCTGGACGTCGGGAAGAACACCGTCGAGACCCGCAATCCCGTGCCCACCGGTCCCGTCTCCAGTGCAAGGGGGGCCGTGGTTACGTCGCAAGTCACTTCGCAGTACGGGGTGAAGGCGAATCGCCGCGGCGGCCAGCCCAAGACCCCCAAGACATTCAACGAGCACGACGGGGCGACGAACACCGACCCCAAAAGCAAGGGTTGGCGCCAGACGGCCTTTGTTGAACCCTCCTATCCGCATCTAGCCAAGTCGCTCAATAAGCCGCGCCGGAAGAAGAACAACAGGGCAAACTATGCGGAGGACGCCAATGGCTGGGCGACGGAGGATGCGACGGACATCCAGGAATTGGGCGAGTTCGATTTCCAGAGCAATCTCTCCAAGTTCGATAAGCGGAAGGTGTTCGAGGAGATCCGGAATGATGACACGACGGCCGATGAAGACCGGTTGGTCAGCTTCAACAGGAGACAACCCAAGCCTGGCACGAACGGAGGGAAGAACTTGCACTGGACCGAAAATGTCCTCGACAGTCCGGAGAGCGAAAGCGAGACTGATCGCGTCCCCAGCGATGCGAAGCTCAGTAGCGGTACTTACTCGGGCCGCGAGCGGTCCAAGGCGTCCCGGGCGTCAAGCTCCCGGAAAGGAAGTACCATTCTGGGCCAGCCCTTGGTGCCGCCGCAGTTGAACTCTCTGGGGCGCAGTCAGTTAGGCTCCTCGCGCACTACGAGCCCCGGCCAAACAAGACATCTGTCACCGCGTCGCCCATCAGCGGATCCGGCGCGGCAGGCGCCACTTTCCGACTCACCACGACCAACAGAAGCTGCCCGACCGTAAGTCCATTGCAGACCATCGAGGTGGAGCAGATTGCCGTTGCCGAGCTCGGTCTGACCGAGGATATGATCGCCGAAAACACGGGACGCGGGATTGCGGAAGCTGCTGTTGGTCTTCTTTCCAGTGATGAGGCCGCGCCCACCATGCTGGTCCTCACAGGGAACCACCGTAGCGGCGCACGAGCTATAGCTGCTGCTCGCCATCTCCGCAATCGGGGGCACCGCGTGACGGTCTGTATGCTGGGCATGGAGCACGACACCGAGTTGCTGGAGAGCTGCCGTAAGCAGCTTGACGTGTTCAAGAAGATTGGCGGACGAGTACACCGATGGGAGGACCTGTCGACCCGGCTTGCCACATCCGAGTTCTCGCCCGATCTGGTCGTCGACGCCTTGTTCGGAATCCATATCGCCTTTGATGATCTTCGTACGGATGATCAAGCCACGGCCTTTGAGATGATCTCATGGGCCAACCGCAGCAACCTCACTATCCTGTCTGTCGACGTACCATCGGGGGTGTCTGCTATCAGTGGTAAGTTCTCTCGAATATCCATCGTCCCCTGCGCTATAACTAACGTGCCATCTCCTACAGGCGATGTAACAACCGTCGAAGGCGGCAGACTCTGCGTCAACGCGAAGTCAGTCGTTTGCCTAGGGGCTCCCAAAACCGGCATCCTCAATGCACTGCTATCCGGAGAGGGCCTCCATTGGAACCTGACCGTGGCAGACATCGGCATTCCCCAGATAGTGTGGAGAAAATACGGCAGTCGGCGGCGACATGGGATTGACTTTGGGAACCGGTGGGTTGTGCCGCTCCGCTACCAGCCCCTTCCTGTGTAAGAAAAAAGAAAAAGAAAAGAAAGGAAGGGGGGAAAAAGAGTGAAAAGGGGCGGGCATGTTCATGACGATTTGACGATCAAAAAAAGCCATACATTGGGGCGTTTACTGGAAGATAGGGGTTGCTCGATAGTCTACCTATTGGGGGTGTGACATGGTTACTGTGTGGCGGCGTCTCGTTTACGAGGCTTATTGCTGCTTGTATTATAGTTGTAGCCTAGCAATTGATCTTGCAAGATATTGTTCTTGTCTATGGTGCAGTCTACATGGTCCCAGTAGTAGTAGTAGTAGTAGTAGTAGTAGTAGTAGTAGTAGTAGTAGTAGTAGTAGTAGTATACATCGTATACAAGCCGTGTAACACGGTTACAAAACAGCGCTTGTTGGCGGGGGGTCTAGCCCGATACGGCTAGGACCAGATACGGCAATACATCATCCTTCGTTCGAGGCGGCGAGGATCGCGCAGATGGAGCTCCGCCAACCTTTTGAACGCCGTCGCAACCATGGGAAAAGGTCCGTTCACCTGCCTGCTCTGCTTGAACCCCCTCCGAAGCTAACATGTCTATCTCTCTTCAGGAACGGACAAGTTATATGTACGAGACTCCCCGCGTCAAATTCCAATCTTCCATCCTCGCAACCATCTCTTATCGCATGTCGCCAGACTGACCAAACCGCCTCGCATAGATCACGCATTCCGAATGGGCCTCGGACAACGCATTTTCGGCCAGCGCCGGTGCGGGCATCGGCCGGTCGAAGCGCGGTGGAGTGGATAACACCTTCAAACGCCTGCCGTTCAACTTCTGCTCGCTCTCCCTCCAACCCTTCTCCCACCCGGTGTGCACCCCGACAGGCACCATCTTCGACTTGACCAACATCCTCCCCTGGATCAAGAAGCACGGCACCAACCCCGTCGACGGCGCACCCCTCAAGGGCTCCGACCTCATCAAGCTCACGCTCGCCAAGAACGAGTCCGGCGAGTACGTCGACCCTGTCACCTACAAGGTTTTCACCGACAACACTCACATTGTCGCGCTGCGCAACACCGGGAACGTCTTCGCCTGGGACACCGTCGACCGGCTGAATATCAAGGGCAAGCTGTGGCGGGATCTGGTCACTGATGAGGAATTCTCCCGCAAGGATATCATCACCCTGCAGGACCCGCAGAATATCGAGTCGCGGAACCTGAGTTCCTTCAATTACTTGAAGGAGGGGGAGACCGGGCTGACTGATGAACAAATCCGCGAACGGGATGACCCGGCCAACAACGTCAATGCGAGCGCGCTGGGCAGTTCGGCCAAGATCCTGAAGGCCAGAGAGGCCGTGGCTAAGGCGCGTGCCGACAGAGCCCAGCGCTCCGCCACCCCGAAGGACCTGGCTAAAGCCGGGGGCGCGGGCCCTGCATCTCTCCAGGTGAAGAAGACAGGGACGTCCCTGCAATCCGGCAAACCCGTCCCTTACAACGCCGCCAAGTACACGACCGGTCTGGCTGCGGCGTCGTTCACCAGCACCGGCATCACGCCCCATACCTCCGCCGAGCTGGCGCTCCTCTCCGATGAGGATTACATGCTGAAACGCGGCCGCGTAAAGCAGAAAGGCTACGCCCGTATTTCCACCTCCGCCGGCGACGTCAACCTCGAACTGCACACCGAATATGCCCCCAGGGCCGTATGGAACTTCATCAAACTCGCCAAGAAGGGATACTACAGGGACGTCGCGTTCCATCGCAATATCCGTGGCTTCATGATCCAGGGTGGGGATCCGTCTGGCACCGGCCGCGGCGGAGAGAGTATCTGGGGGAAGTACTTCAATGATGAGTTCGATGGGCCGTTGAAGCACGACTCCCGCGGCACGCTGAGTATGGCGAACAAGGGCAAGAATACGAATAGTAGCCAATTGTGAGTTTCCTTCTGGGGGTGGAATTGTATACCTCATACTGTCCGGTACCGTGCTCACCCCGCCAGCTTCATCGCGTACCGCGCCCTCCCCCATCTCAACAACAAACACACCATCTTCGGCCACGTCATCGACGACCCAACCCCCTCCTCCACCACCCTCAACAACCTCGAAACGCACCCGACCAACCCGACCACCAACCGCCCCACCCCGGACGTGCGCATCCTCGACGTCACGGTGTTCGTCGACCCGTTCGAGGAGTTCCTGCGGCAGAAGCAGGCGGACGACCTCAAGGCCAAGGGCCTGGTGGTCAACGCGGAGGAGGAGGACGAGAAGGCCCGCCGCGCCGAGGACGACCGGATGACCTGGACGGGGAAGCGCGTGCGCGGCTCCGGGCCGCCCAAGGATGAGGGCGGTTCTGGTGGGGTGGGCAAGTACCTGAAGGCGGCGCTGGCCGAGAGGGATGCTGCCGGGGGTGAGGAGGATGAGATTGTTGAGTTTGTGGATGAAGAGCCGGAACCCGAGCCGATGAGGAAGAAGTCTAAGGGCGGAGGGTTTGGGGATTTTAGTTCTTGGGATTAGGTAGTCTATACTATGGGTGATCTATGGACCGAGTAGTGGTTGTAAAAAGAGATGTTGTTTGGGTCTTCTATTCTTGAACTTGTAATTATATAGGACATTTAAGAATACTTTCCGGTTGTTTCTTTTTCTGCTTGGGGGGGGGGGGGGGGGGGGTTCCCTTTGAGATTCATGTGGTATACTGCGGAGGTTGGGTTGGGCTGGGGTTATTGTTCGCGTGAAAATATATATATAGTGATGGTTATCTAGAGACCCAGAGGTTGGGAACGACTCTAATATTGCGTGGGATGATATAATGGCCCCGACTGTCAGTCTGTCTCCAACGCAATTCCATGGGAAATGACAGCCACCAGTGGAGGGTAAGTGTGGAGTGACGCGAGTGCGTGATGGATGGTTCATGTTTAATCGAACAAAAGGATGGCCACCGGGAAAGGCGTTCGTCGTCATCGACTGGGGCCCCCACAAGAGCCCTGGTCACGGGACCGGACGCCTCCCAGAATAGCCAAGGCCTGCCTGTGTTTGGTGAGTGGGTACGGAGTACGGAGTGCTAGTAGGAGAACCGCCGCGGTGGTGTGGATTGTGCTCTGTGCTCATGCTGCGCTGCTACTGCTACTGCCACTGCCACTGCCGCTGCTTGCTAATAATAATCCAGCCCGCCTCACTACTACTACTACTACTACTAAACTACACTACTACTTTCATACATACCACACCATCTCTCCCCCCCCATCTCCCCCTTCCATCTCAAATTCCATCATCGCACCCCCCCAGTTCCACATCTATCTTTTAGGGAGTGCTACTTCTCTTCACCTTCCTCCCTCTTAACCTCCGTAAGTCCCCTGAATTTCTTCTCCACCCGACCTGAGGATGGTGGTGGTGGTGGTGGTGGTGGTGGTGGTTGCTGCCGCTGCTGTGTACTCTGTCCCTCCATCCGCGCGCAGTGGGGTCGACCAGGATGCATGACATGTGGTGCCAGTCGAGCTTCTGTTCCCCCCCCCAAAAGAGACGGCATGCTTGCGCCTGAATTCCAACACCCACGGCTCGCTCCGTGCCTGTGTCGGAGGTCTAGATAGAGGGTGTGGCACATGGCGTGCATCCGGGGCGGTTGGACCACGATGTCATCGCCAGCCCAGCAATGCCTGGAAGCCCCCGGCTTCGCCAAGAACCACCATCCATCATCCGATTCCACCTGCAATCGGGTCTCAAGTGGACCGAGTCGCTAACCTCTCCTGTTTCCCTCGTCAGATCCCCTCGCGGCCGCCGCAATTCGCATCCTACGTCAGTCCCTGTCGCCCCCCGTCTTCCACCCCCTCCCCACGCGCCGCCGCCGCCCGCCGCCCTCCACACTCGCCCGCCCACTCACTCATTCCATCCAAACCCGGTTTCAAGTCCCTCTCCCCCCGAAACCACAATCAAGCTGGCAGGGAATAAGCGGAGAAGTTTTTCGAGCCAGGGTGGGTTGCTGAACAGAATGTTCAGTGGCTCCTCGAGCCCACCCAAAGACAGATCCGATTCCATCACTCGCTCCGGTGCCATTGACACGCCTCCCCTGAGCATCCACCCCGAGGAGTCCAGCATCAACCAGAAGAAGTTCTCCCCCCCCGGCGGCTTCTTCACCCGCAGAGCAAGCGAGGACCAGACCCCCGGCGGCGAGAAGAAGCGCCGCAGTAGCACCGTCACCAAGGCCGCCTCCTTCTTCACCAGCGCCAAGAATTCCCTGAGCCTCTCCAGCAGTCCGCGCGAGCAGTCCTCCTTCAATAACTACACCATCCAGGAGCAGCCGTCCCTGCACCGCTTCGGGAGCATGGACCCGGCCCTCAGCGTCCCCCAAGGGCCCTTGAACAACTCGGCCGGCGAATCGCTCCCCACGCCGCGTTCCTCCTTCAAGGTGGGCGTGACCGAAGACCGCAATCGGAAATGTCGCCGCACGATGGAAGATACCCATGCCTACCTGTACAATTTTCTCGGGACTCCCGCGCCCTCCGAGGTTTATAGCAAAGCCCTGCCGAGCCCGACGACCGCGTCCCCCACCGAGACGGGCACCAGCGTCGTCGAAACTGACAATGGGTATTTCGCGATCTTCGACGGCCATGCCGGCACCTTCGCGGCCGAGTGGTGCGGGAAAAAGCTGCACTTGATCCTGGAAGATGTCATGCGGAAGAACCCCAGCACACCGGTCCCGGAGCTCCTGGATCAAACGTTTACAAGCGTGGATCAGCAGCTGGAGAAGCTGCCGCTGAAGAACAGTGGCTGTACCGCCGTGATTGCGCTTCTCCGATGGGAAGACCGCGTCCCCAGCTCGCATTCCGCGACGGGCTCGTCCGCTCTGGCGCCGGCTGCTGCCGCGGCTTCGCGGGGCGACACTGAATCGGACGCGGATACGCCCACCCAGGCCGCCGTCTCGGGTTCTTTCCCCAAACTACAGGAGAAGGCCCTCCGTCAGCGGGTCCTCTACACGGCCAACGTGGGCGATGCGCGAATCATTCTGTGCCGCAATGGAAAGGCGCTCCGCTTGTCGTACGACCACAAGGGCAGTGACGAGAACGAGGGGAAGCGGATAGCCAACGCCGGCGGGCTGATACTGAACAACCGGGTTAACGGCGTGCTTGCGGTGACCAGAGCTCTGGGTGACGCTTACCTCAAGGATCTTGTCACTGGACACCCGTATACGACTGAGACGGTGATACAGCCGGACTCGGATGAGTTTATTATCCTGGCTTGTGATGGGGTGAGTTCTGTGTCCACATGTCGTGGGGTATTGATGTGCTAACGGACCCAGCTGTGGGATGTGTGCAGTGACCAAGAGGCCGTCGACCTCGTCCGCAACGTACCCGATGCCCAGGACGCGTCGAAGATCCTGGTCGACCATGCGCTTGCGCGGTTCAGTACCGACAACCTGTCCTGCATGGTGATTCGGTTCAACTCCAACCGGGTGAAGGAGGTCATCAACCGGACTGCCGATCTCATCGGGGTGGACGGGGACCCGCCCACGAACGTGGAGCGCGGGGTGAGCGAGGCCGACAAGATCATCGAAGGGGCGCGGAAGAGCATGGCCAGCGCGGGGATCGCCGATGACCCGCAGACGGCCGAGAAGGTCACGGAGGAAATCCTACAGAAGATGTCCACCGACTCGGAGCCTGGCCCGGAGGTGTCGACCCCTACCCAGGAACAGCAGCACAACCAGGTGGTGAACAATCTGAAACGGCCGGAGCCCCGGAATCCGACTTCATAGGCCATAGCCATAGCCATAGAACATGGACTGGACTGGACTTAGAGAGTCTTCGTGTGAAATTTTGCAATTGCAAAGGGAGATAGAGCGTCAGGCTACCCTGGAGTTTCTGTGCTGCTTGCCCTTGGCCTACTCACTCCTCCTTTCTTTCACCCCGTTCCTGTGCCCTTGTTTCCCTGCCCTGCCCCCGACTGCTGTTGCTGGCGTCGATCGCGGACTGCATGCAAACTTTTACTTTGTGTGGCTTTTATTCTCTTCTTCTTCAGATCGGGGCTTTTTTCTTTTTCTTTTTTCTCCCTTTGACCACCCCGTTCATATCATATTCCTGTTCTACATCCACCCACCATTCTCCCTTCGTTCGGAATCCGGTCCCGTCCGTCTGCCTTCGGTTTGTGGTAGATAGAAAAATGGCCCGGATAGCCAGCCAGCTAGCCACCCTGCACCCAGCTCAGCCTGATCTGATCGGCTACCGTAACCGCAGTCGCGGGGGCTCTTGTTTGTATCCTATCCTACATGGTGATATGATGTACATTTGATATCTGGTCAGCTGGGACGCAGCGCACCAACGACGCATGCTTCAGTAATCATCAATTGTCAATCGTCTTTCGGCCATTCCGGAATTTTTTACATTGCATGTGAATGCTTTTCCTTTGGGATGGGATTAGTTTATTGTAGTTGAGGTATTAGTAGAGGTGGTTGTAGTGGTGGTTATAATAGTAAAGTGGTAGTGCAGGAGTAGTGGTAGTAAAACCAAACATTTAGATTGTCTGGTGTTGTGTTGTTGTCTGTCTGCTAAACGCCATTTGTAACAATCAGGACGATGACCCGAACATATGTAGAGATAAAAATACAATTTATAACAGAGATAACAGTAGCAGTAGCATCATGCGAGAACAGGCGATCTTTTCAAGTATGTATATCCTCCATCCATCGTCATCCATCATCTATCTCTCCCAGCCCGGGATCAGAGCACCAGCACCGGCAGCGTAAAAGTACAGCCATCAGTCTGCTTCCAGCCCCTTAGTTCGTCTCAGCAACAGCACCCTTCTCCTTGAACTCGCCATCCGCCAAAATCTTCACATCATAAACATCCTTCTGAGTCGACATGACATGATCGCGGCTCAGATCCAACTCACCATGCCTCACCCGTTCCGGCCAACTCTTCGCAAACCGGGCATTATGCACATCCGTCCAGAGAATCTTGACGCCCATGCCCTCCACGGCGCCGGTCGTATCCTGCACCTCGCGAATGGTATACTCGACCATGGGCCCACTCAAGGTATCGGCAAACTTCTCGACGCGCTCACTCTGCTCCAGACGCTTCTTCTCCTCCTTGGCGCGCGCCTCCCTCCGTCTCCGTCTCGCCGTCTTGGTCAAATACCCCCTCTTCCCATCCGCAAACCCATCCGCCACCTCCTGCTCCTGAATCGCCAACACGGCCGAGATATCCGCCACGCTGGTCGCCTTCTGGTCCATCACCGCCCTGGCCCGGTCTTTCTTCTCCATCAGCCAGCCCATCTTGTTGGCGTACTTCTCGTCGAATTCGCCCGCCGCTTTGGGATCCCGCGGCCGTCTTTGCGCCAGCCATGACTCCGTGATGCTTATCAGGGACCGAGGCGGGGCGAGTTGGCGCTGCATCGAGAATTCGCGGAGGAGGTGGTACGCCCGCAGACCGATTTTCGGTTCGCTGAAGTGGACGCTGTAGTACGGTACCCACATGTCTTTGCGGAGGCTGGAGGGGACGGTCTTTTTGCCGTGGTAGATGAGTTGTTTGAGGACGGAGTGTTCCTGTATTTTTTGTTTTAATTGCAAATGTTAGTTGGGGTTGAGAGGGGAGGAGGGTAGATTGTGCATTGGGTTGAGTGCCAGGTGCCTGACAATCGGACAGAACAGGTTCAACTCAATGGAAGCCAGAAGAAGTATGCCGCTCACCTCCAAATACCGTGTCAGCGAATACACCACCTGGTTGGTGCGGATATTATGATAGACAAAGATATTCTTGCCGTGGGTGATCGCGTTCAGGGCCTTGCGTAACCGCACTCCCTCCTTGACCTGGTGATCTTTGAAGGCATTCGAGTTCTGGTCGCGGACCCGTCCTTGGATCACGCTGCCCTGCTCAATTGGCGGCCGACGCGCCACCTGCCATGTTCCGACCTTGGTCGGGTCCAGGATCTTCTGGAATGGCGGCCTCTTCGCTGCTGCTGCCGCTGCCGTTTGCGTGGCCATTGCCGCGGCCACCGGGTATCCCTGGTCGCGGGATGGGCGGTTGAGGGATGCTCTGAGAGCTGGGGGGTGAGAGGGAGTGGTGTGGGTGTGGGTGTGGCGGTGGACGTGGGGTGGTTGTGTTGGTGGTGGTGGTGGTGGACGGGGAGGAGAGCGGATGGAAGCTGGCTGAGATGGAGAGCGGATCAATTTTTCGACGGGAATCCCGAACGGGCGATCGAGTCCGCCGCCGCCTGCTGCGGCCACTACTCTCTATTTACTACATCCTACTGCCTCCCCCCCCACATCATCTCTCCACAACCCTCGAGGTCCTTGCTGGACTGCTCGTCCCCGGGTTGCAATCGTCAATTGTCGAATTGGTCCCCTCTTTCTCCCCTCGTCCATCTCCCTAGGATGACCCGAATACACCGCGCCCTCCACTGCGACAGCTAAGCTTCCCTGCCATGTCGCTGACGGCCACCACCATCACCACCACCACCACCACAGCCGTGGTTGGCCTGGAGTCCGACGATGCTGGACGTCGTCGCGACAGACCAGGCCTGTTTCTACCGGTACACTACTCCTCCCTATACTACCACTCGCTCCCCAGACCGTCCGCTGACGCCCCGCGCAGAACCGCAAGCTGCGTCATTTGCAGGCGATCTCCGTTCGTAACCTCGTCGTCGCCCCTCCCAGTCGACCTCGCGGGAAGACCATCGACGACGACGACGCCCCCAACGCTCTGCAATCCGCCTCCAAGGCCCTCACCCAAGATGCCACCCGATCCCTGCACCAGTCCCGATCCTTTACCAACCTCAAGTCCGCCGCCGCCGCCGCCGCCGCCGACGCCCACCCCGACCCCGAGCAACCACCTCCTCCGTTGCGGTCCTGGCAGCGAAGAAACACCCTGCCGTGGAACGGACCCAATCCGCAAGCGAGACAGGTGAAATTGGAGGAGATCACGAGCAGTCGCATGGCCGACACGTGGGTGTCGATCCATTGCGACGGCATCCCGGAGCCGGTCTACGTGAGCGAGGTCGTGGATCAGGCCACGAACCCCAGCTTCCGCTCCTTCGATCTGAACATGTGCGGCCCGGCCGTGTCGCGCCTGGACCGCGCCACGGTGAAGCTGTGGGCGAAGACCGCCGCCATGGACCAGTACTTGCCGCTGGTCGACCTGCACCTGTGTCTGCAGTCGCTGCAGTTCCTGGGCAAGTCGTTGGACAACTTCCACCAACCCCTGCCGTCGAATTCCATCCTCTTCCATTTCCCTGACGGGGTCTACACGAACCTGACCGATCTCCCGCCCGTCGTGGCGCCGGTACCGACCACGCATACGAAAGCGGCGGAGGGCGCCGCGTTGCTGCCCACTTCCTCCTACGACGCCCTGATGCGCCTGGCGAACCTGGATGAGTGCATCCAGGACGCCCTCACGACGCGCGATAAACTGGAGTCGCAGATCAGCTCGATCCTGGAGAAGAACCAGCGCGCGCTGCGAACGACGAGCGATGCCTCGCGCGCGCGAGACAAGCTGGCGCGCACCCGACAGGCCGTCGCGACGGAGCGGAAACAGCTGCGCACGGCATCCAGGCGGAAAGACGAGCTGCTCGCCAGCATCCAGGCCCGCCGCGACGCCATGGCACGCGGCCGCTCCAGCCAGGCCCGCACGCGGAGCCATCTGCCCGACGCGCAGGGGAAGCTGGCGGTGAGTGTGCGGCTGCTGCACCAGACCACCGACGAGGCCAAGGGCCAGATCCGACGCATCTCGGAGGACCTGCTGGCGGTGTACCCCATCGAGCCGATCGCCGACCAGCCGCTGGTGTTCACGATCGCGGGCTTGGCCCTGCCGAACTCGAACTTCAGCGACGTGAACGACCGCGATGCCGTGGCCGCGGCGCTGGGCTGCACGGCGCACCTGGTTTACCTGCTGTCGTTCTACCTGTCCGTGCCGCTGCCGTACCCCATCAACCCGTACCAGTCGACCTCGCTGATCCAGGACCTCGTGTCGGCCGCCCTGCCGCAGCGCACGTACCCGCTGTACCCGGTCAACGTGCAGTACCGCTTCGAGTACGGCGTGTTTCTGCTGAACAAGGACATCGAGTTCCTGCTGAACAAGCAGGGGCTGCGCGTGTTCGACATCCGGCACACCCTTCCGAACCTGAAGTATCTGCTGTACGTGCTGACTGCCGGGACGAGCGACATCCCCGCCCGCAAGGCCGGGGGCATCCGGGGCCTCCTCCCCGGCTCAGTGTCGGGGTCGCGGCGCGGGAGTGCGGACAGCGGCGCGACGACGGAGGCGCGGAGGGGGGTGATGGGGCTGTTGAATAAAGGCGGCCTCGTGGATGCGATGCCGTCGGTGTCGCCGTCGGTGTCGTGACTGTGAGGCCTGAAGCTTGGATGGAATGTCGTGTGTACGATGCATGCATGCATGTAGTTACAGAGGCAGTTGGTATCTTTTTTTCCCCCACGCATATGTGAGATTTGTTGTATGCATGGGCGGCCATTGTTTGGAGTAGAGCGTGCTTTTTTTTTTTTCTTTCTCGTCTGTCAGAATTTTTTTTTTCTTAATTTCTTCTTATTATCTGTTTTATTTTATTTTTTATCGCGGAGTGGAGAGAGAGAGAGAGAGAGATGGGTTGGTGGTTCCTTTGGCCCACTTATCAAGCCATGCCATGCCATGCCATGCCATGATGCCACTCACTCTGTTTAAGAGTGTCTCTCCACCGCCAGAAGATAGACAGCCGTGTACATAGTTGCAGACAGCGTAGATAATCCCACATCTAATTGATCTACCTCCTCCTTCTGTTCTCTGCCTTTACGAGTAAGATGGGCCGAGTGCAGCTGAGGATAGAGTCGATCTGACTGGATCAACGCGAGTGCATGCCAAATGCCTGATAACCACCGGGGCTCCGACGCAAGGGCGGCGGTGTTTTGTGGCCTCACGCTGCCTCAGTCCGAGAATCACTTCTTTTTTTTTTTTTTTTTTTTTTTTGTATTTGATTTCCTGTCATTCGCTACCCCGCATTCTTTTCGCGACACCTGATCTGCTTTACTCTGCTCTGTTCTGTTCTGTTCTGCTCTCTCCGACCGACTTGTGCAGCCAGCCATCTCAGCCAGTCCAATCTCCTCTCTCCATCTCTCCCCTCGCCATTCTCCAATCTCTTCTCTCATCCCAGCACATCACATCATCTCTCTCCCCTCGTCTCATCCTCCCCCCCCCCCTCCTCCCCCCTAAAAAAGAGAGCTGCCGCCTAGTGGGACGGTCACCACGCACCCTGCCGTCTTGGAAGTTGGGGGAGGCACCCGGAAGAAAGCCGAACAGCCCGACCAGCTGCGATCTTCTCCAATCCCCACCGCTTGTTGTCGCTTTGCATCGGCCCCTTCAGACGGAGGGATCCATCATGATGACTGCCCCCGCCCCAGCAACCACCTCCCCTCCCCAGCTCCAGCTCCAGCTCCAGCACCACCCCGTCTATGCCCTCCCCAGCGGCCCCCAAGTCGCCCTCGCCCCCCGCTTCGCAGCTCGGCCAGCAGAACCCCCAGCACCGTCGCGGCTACCAGGCATGCGACCCATGTCGGAAACGCAAGGTGAAGTGCGACCTGGGCAGTATGTCTTCTTCCCCCCTCTCGTCCCCTCCCCCTCCCCCTCCCCCTCATTCCCCAGCTAATCCTCTCCTCCCCCCTCCCCCCCCACCCAGGCGTCGACAATCCCCGTCCTCCGCCATGCGTGCGCTGCCGCCGCGAAAGCAAGCGCTGCGAGTTCTCCGCCACCCGCCGCAAACGCAAGCCCTCCGATGCCGAGGAGACCGTCGCCGCCGCTGTCGCCGAGGGCGTGCTGCGCCGCGACAAGCGCATGATGGTCGGTGAGGTCCTCTCGAATAACGGCTCTTCCGTCAGCGAGACATCCTCCTACGCCGCTCCCCCGGCCCCGGAGCGTACCTCCTCCTTCGATAATAATGCGAGACCCGCGGCGAAATGGGCGGACGAGTCTCCGGCTACGACTACCACCCAGGCATCAGGGTCGAATGGCCCGTCGCGATTGAATTCCGCGGCGTCGGCAGCGGCAGCGGCGGGAGCGAGCACGACAACAGCCCCGACGGCGGCTCCGTTTGCAGAAGCGAGAGGTCCCAGGTTATCTATGTACCCCGCTGCTGAGAGACATGGCCCGAGTTATAGTCTGGAGGGCGGCCAGCCGATGATGAACCGCACCGCCGTGGAGCTGCTGTCGCCGGCGATCAGTAACAGCCATGACGCGCTGCATCTCCTGTCCGAGGCGGCGGGACGGACCGAGGATCTGAATCGCCAGAGCCTCGAGAATCGATATGCCGCCCGCCAGTCCGTCTCGTCGTTCAACTCGCCCATGTCGCCGCTCACCCAGGCCGGCACGCCGCGCAGTGGGGGCGGGTCGTTCTCCCGGCCCCCCCGGTCCGGGACCGTGCCGGTGGGGAATTACTTCCAGGCCGGCGGCGCGGGGGCGGCCGATGCGCAGATGGCCGATGGGCGCCAGGCGGACGCGGCGGAGAATGTCCAGGACCCCGGATTCGTGGATGCGGTCAAGGCCTGGTCGCGACTGCGGTTCGTCCGCGCGGGCTGGCTGTCCGTCGAGGAGGCCATGGCCTACGTGGCGTACTACTACGAGCAGCTGGCGCCACTGAGTCCGATCGTCATCCCCGACTTCTCGCATCCGTCGACGCATCGCACCCTCCTGACCGAGGAGCCGGTGCTGGCGGTCACGATCCTCACGACGGCGTCGCGGCACATGAAGCCCAAGGGCGATGGCGCGTACACGCGGGCGTTCTACATCCACGACCGGCTGTGGTCGTACCTGCGCGGCATGATCGAGCGACTGTTCTGGGGCCAGGAGAAGTTCGACGGCAACGGCATGGGGATCAGCAAGCCGCGGTCGTTCGATCTGGCGGCCCCCTCGGCGAAAGGCAGCCACAAGGGCAACCTGCGCGCGCTGGGCACCATCGAGGCGCTGCTGATCCTGACCGACTGGCACCCGCGGAACCTGCACTTCCCGCCGGGCGACGACGAGAACGCGCTGCTGGATCTGGACGCGCAGGCGCAGAGCCGGTACGAACGCGAGCTGGAGCACGACGTCGAGGGCACGGCGAACCGCGCGCCCAACAGCGCCGCCGAAGGGAGGCTGGCCTTCCAGAAGTGGCTCGAGCCCGCGTGGCGGTCCGACCGGATGTCGTGGATGCTGCTGAGCACCGCGCAGGCCCTGGCCTTCGAACTGGGCGTGTTCGACCAGAAGAACGACGCCAAAGCCGCCAGCGAGTCGCCCGCCGAGCAGACGCGCAAACGCCGCCTCCGTCGTCTGATCCTGGTGTATATCACGCAGAGCAGTGGACGTCTGGGCATCCCGTCCATGCTGCCGCTGCCGCAGTGGACCAACGACATCCAGCCGACCTCGGCGACGGGGAAGGGCACCGATACCATCGTCGATCGCATGCACGACTGCTGGATCGGCATCTCCAAGATCATGTACCAGAGCAACCAGCTGCTGTTTGCGTCCAGCGAGCAGACCTCCGAGCTCATCCGCAGCGGCCGGTACCGCGACCAGATCGACCGGTTCCAGCCGTTTCTGCGGGAATGGCGACATAATATCGACACGATTGATTGTGAGTCTTCTGCTGGATCTGATACTGCTGGTGGATATATACTGACCTGTCTCTGGTATAGTGGCACCCTCCATGAGAAGTATCCTGATGATCGAATACGAATACACCCGTACGTTACCTGCTTCTGCCTGTGGATATGTCTAACAATGATGCAGGACTGTATGTGAACTCCCTCGCGCTGCAGGCGGTGGTCGACCGCTGGACGACCATGTCCAACGAAGCCGCGCAGGCCCAGTGCGCGCGGCCCAACTCTGGCCCGTCCGCTGGTGCTGGGTATTCGGTGCTCATGGAGCTGTACCGCGTCAACGAGCAGTATATCCAGGAGGTTGTCGATGCGTCTCGCAAGATCTTGCAGACTGTCCTGGATATCCTTGTCCCGCGTGACCATCTGAAGCATACCCCTGTGAGGACCTGCTTTCGTATCCTGTCGGGGATGATATTTATTCTGAAGGTGTGTCTATCTTTTTCTTTCCCTCTCTTGTTCTCTCTCTCTCTCTCTGTGTGTGTGTGGGTGTGTGTGTCTACTGATGTGCTGACTCCCCAGACCTTCACGCTCGGCGCCAAAGAAGACGACGTGCGCGTCTCGTTGGACCTGCAGGACCGCACAATCGAAGCCCTGAAGACGTGCGTGGTCGACGACGTGCACCTGAACCACGCGATCGCACGGCTGCTGGAGCTGCTGACGACCAGCATCCGCACGCGGTTCCTGCGATTCGCCCCGCTGGACCGCAGCGGCGACGGCGAGCAGGAGCGGCCATCGGCGCCCAACTCGCGGCACCAATCGCCCCGGCCGCGCGACGGACCCCCGAGTCGCCGCGAGGGATCCAGCCACGCCTGGACGCCGGCACACACCGCGACCCAGAACCTGGGCTACGTCGACGGCAACAGCACCGGCACCGGACTGGGCGTGCACGACCCCCTCGCCGGCATCCCCGCGCAGCCCATCAACTCCTCCAACATCAACGTCTCCTTCATGCCGCCGCCCCCCTCGGTCTACCACAACTACTACGACCCCAGCGCGACGCCGCCGGCCGGCGACCTCGACGGCGGCCCCGTCCCCCCGCAGTCCCTGCATGACCACCCCGGCGCGTCCGGCGGTCTCCCGGACTGGTTCGCCCTCCCGCTGGACCAGTTCTTCAACAGTTCGACTGCTGTCGTGGACCAGGGGCTGGGCGGCACGGGGCCGATGGTCGGCGAGTTCGACATGCTGGAGGTGTTGCTGAACGAGCAGTATGATGGGAATGGGGAGGGCGTGGACTCGGCGGGTGGGAATCTGCCGTCGCAGTTTATGCAGTCATGATGTGCGTGTAGCTAGCTCGCTTGTCTATTGATTGATTGGTTGGTTCATGATTGTACGACTCTACGCGATAGCTTTTTTTTTGACGCTGTTTTTGCTGTTAGCTGTGGCCGTTACATGTATGCTGTATGGATGCAAGTTTATTTGTATGTATCCCTGTCTTGTGGACTGTTGTTGATAGAAGTGTCCATTTGTCCATGTCTCTGTGCGAGAGAGTGAGAAAGAGAGAGGGAGTATGTATGTATGTATGTACATTGTATATACCCACGGGACCGAATAGCGCCAGAGTGCGCCATTTATTCGCTGTATAGACCGTGGGGTGGACGGCTTGAGGTTTCTGCGTGATGTCTACTAGTGTGTTTGTGTGTGTTAGTCTATTCTTGTTTAGTCTGGATATAGTAGGTAGTATTATTATAGTAGGTCCTAGGTAGTATCTGGTCCGATGCAAAGTCGATACTATGCAGGGTTCACATGTCGTGCGGTAGAGCTCCGTCGAACTGGCCTTCCCGTCCCGGTCTTCTCTTTCGAAGTCCCAGCTATGATCGTGACTATCTCTGTGTCAAATGGTAGTGGCAATGGCGTTGTCAAATGTCACTGTCAATCTCAATCATACCTCGGTCCGTCCCTCCATCTCCATCACCATCTATCTCTAAGAAGTATCTCCCACCCTGGCCCGGAGTACTCCGTCTCCGTCCCGCACGGAGTAATGCAATCCCGACTACGCCTAACCCTAACAAACCCATCTACTATCTATCTAGCCAAACCCTCACCGTCACATCGCCCCCATCCCCCCTCTGCAGAATGTGACATGCTACGAGAAGACCAAGACACTATCTTCCTGCAGGGACGGAGGACCTCTGGACGCCCGTCCGGCCCCTGATAACAGAACATCCATCTGGCTCCACTGTGACTTGCTGCTGCTGGAGTTCCGACGGAGTTGCGGGCGGGCGGGCGGGACGGACTGGATGGACGGGATGGACCCTGCTTGGGATCGGCGGATGGCCATCTATCTATCTATACTATACTATACTATACTATACTATCCTACACTAGACTACAATACACTGTTGAATAATAGTGGGTGGGATGTATATGAGGGTGATAGTACTATCTGTTTTACTATAGAACTATGGAATGAGACTAGGGGTAGCTGGATCGGAGATCTGGTGTATCTGATCTTGACTGACTCTCTTACTATATCTAGTTGGTGTTTGATTGGGTCTATGGTGGGTTAAATGGGCATTATGGTCTTTCGATCGAGCAGTCAGTCATCCATCCATCCATCCATCTGCATCTTCACTGCAACCTGTCCCCTCCCCTCCCCCCCCCCACCCTAGTCCCTAGTCCTTAGTCCCTCCTAACCCAACCCCACAACCAGGGTCCAAGGCCAAAACCCAGATAGTCAGGACCTATCTCTATCCACCTTCACTGCCCTAAACGTCCTCAATGTCTTACTTTGATGGATCCCAGCCCGCAGCAGACAGCATTAGATACCCCCCCCCACCTGCGAATGTTCCTCATCCTCATCCTCGTCCGGACGACAGTCGGGGATCTGCTCGGCGGATTCCTGGATGGGCGATATGGCCCGGTTGGTGGCTTTGGATGTGAGACATTTGGTTGTCTGTCTTTTTCAACTTTGGGGGTTGTGTTCTGGCTTCTGAGGGTGTATTGTATAGTATAGGTGGGGAGGATGAGGAGGAGGTATAATGAGGAGGGGAAGAAAGAGGGAGGTATAAGAAGGCTGTTCTGTCTTGTCTTGTCTTGTCTGTCTGCTCTGCTCGACTCCACTGATTCTATTCTATTCTATTCAATTCTCATCATCAACCAGAGTCAGCCTTCCCTTATTCTGTCTACTCCCTACCAGACCAGTCAATCAAAATCAACCCAACAATGGTCGTCTTCAGCAAAACTGCCGCCCTCACCCTAGGTCTGGGCCTCTCCAGCGCCGTCATCGCAGCCCCAGCCCCAATCCCTCAAACCCAACCGAAAGGCTTCTTCTCCATCCACCAAGTCGCTAAACCCTCTGTCGCCAACAGAACCCGCTCCGTCAACCTGCCTGCCGCGTACGCCCGCTCGCTGGCCAAGTTCGGCGCGACGGTGCCCCAGTCCGTCCAGGACGCCGCGGGCGAGGGCTCCGCCGTGACGACGCCCCAGGCTGATGATGCCGAGTATCTGACCCCCGTCACGGTGGGGGGGTCGACGCTGCATTTGGATTTTGATACGGGGAGTGCGGATCTGTATGTTGTCTTCACCTATCTCCTTCCCTTTTATAAAAAGAAAGAAAGAAAGACTAGGGCTAACAAGTAGACAACCAGATGGGTCTTCTCCTCCGAACTGCCCTCGTCCGAATCCAGCGGCCACAGCCTGTACACGCCCAGCTCGACCGCCAGCAAGATGTCCGGCTACTCGTGGGACATCTCCTACGGCGACGGCAGCTCCGCCAGCGGCGACGTCTACAAGGACGTGGTGACGGTCGGGGGTGTCACGGCCACGAAGCAGGCCGTGGAGGCGGCCAGCCAGATCAGCGAGGAGTTCGTCGAGGATACGGCGAATGATGGGCTGTTGGGGTTGGCGTTCAGTTCGATCAATACTGGTGAGGAACTTGATTTCCCCCCCCCCCCCCCCCAAAATCATTATTCACCCATCCTATCATAGGATGGGTAGGGATGGGTATGCTAATCAAGACGGAATGTGGAATGATCAGTGCAACCCCAAGCCCAGACGACCTTCTTCGATACGGTCAAAGACCAGCTCGATTCTCCTCTCTTCGCGGTCGCCTTGAAGCACGATGCCCCCGGCGTGTATGACTTCGGCTTCATCGATGGGTCCAAGTATACCGGGGCTCTGGCCTATGTGGATGTCGATAGCTCGGAGGGATATTGGGGCTTCACGGCGGATGGGTATGCCGTTGGGGATGCCGATGTGAATGATGATGGGTTTAGGGCTATTGCTGGTATGTTTCTTTCTTCTCTTTCCCCACCGTCTTTCTCTAACAACAACAACTAATCATCCAATAACAGACACCGGCACCACCCTCATCCTCCTCGACGACAGCACCATCTCCGCCTACTACGCGCAAGTCTCCAAGGCCGAGAACAGCGCCTCCGCCGGCGGCTACGTCTTCCCCTGCTCGGCCAGCCTGCCCGACTTCACCGTCGTCATCGGTGGATATAGCGCCGTCGTCCCTGGCACCTACATCAACTATGCCCCCGTGTCCACCGGAAGCAGCACCTGCTATGGGGGCCTGCAGAGTAACAGTGGCCTGGGCTTGTCGATTCTGGGTGATGTGTTTTTGAAGAGTCAGTATGTCGTTTTTGATTCCGAGGGGCCGCGGTTGGGGGTTGCGGCGCAGGCTTAGAGGAGGGTATGGGTTTGGGGTTGGATATAACTCATGTGTGTCTGTGTGTTTGTGTGTCAGTGTGTCAGTGTGTCAGTGTGTCAGTGTGTCAGTGTGTCAGTGTGTCAGTG
Organism: Aspergillus heteromorphus CBS 117.55; assembly: GCF_003184545.1. Classification (NCBI taxonomy): domain Eukaryota; kingdom Fungi; phylum Ascomycota; class Eurotiomycetes; order Eurotiales; family Aspergillaceae; genus Aspergillus; species Aspergillus heteromorphus. The sequence continues at coordinate 29,050 of NW_020290452.1, forward strand.
TGTCAGTGTGTCAGTGTGTTTGTGTGTCTGTGTCTTTACCAGTGAGTGGGTGGGCTTTACATACCATATACCTCGAAATGTACCGGGGTAGACATAACAGAGCCAGAAAGGGCTGATTGAATGAGGAAGAAGTATGACTGGACTGCTGAACTGTCCCACACTGATTAATATACTTTATTCACGGTGTCATTCAACTTATGTGAGGATAGTAGACCCCAACTGGGTAGTACTCAACAACTAACCGAACTCCCCACAGTCTGGATACAGATATAAACCGAGCGAGAGTGAGATCAAGATGGATGGGCGAAAAAAAGTCAATTTGGAGACACACGTGGACACATAAATATAAACTACAAAACATCAAGTCCATTAATATCTAGTAGAAAACATCAAGTCCCTTTAGGTGATGGATTACTACAGTATTTTCATCCAGTAGAGTCAAATTGGTATCTATGTCCCATTAATCCGCACCATCTATCCATCTCTATACCCAGACACATGTGCCACCGTGAATCATAAGCGCCGTCCGTCCGATCCGCATCATAACTCCAGTTTATCCAACCCCCAAATCTCCCACCGCTGCAGCACATCCCAGCCCACCCGTCTCACATGCCGACGCCAGTACCGCCCCTCCCTGAAGATTTTATGCACGCACGGATCATCCAACACTTCCTCCGTCTCTGCCGGGGTGGGCTCCTCCGTTGCGCTGCTCGGTGTGTGATCTGGCGCCGTGGCGGATGACCCGTCCTCTCGTCTCCGTTTCCCGAGCGTCGAGGGCGGGTTGGATTTCGGCGGCGGAGCTGACCCTGGCAGGCCAAAGGTAGGGCTGCGCTCCTGGGTCCCGTTTGCGTCTGCGCTCGGGCCCGCGAGCCTGTCGGCGTCTGCAGCTGGACGTGTCCCTGCTCCGCTTCGTCGACCGGGACGGTGTAGTAGTCGCCGAGCTGGAATCCTTTCCGGCCCAAGCCAATCACCTTCAGCCGGTGGAAGACCTGCTGGTCGGCGAGGCCTTCGCTTAGCCGGGCGATCAGGTACTCGTCCTCCACTTCGACCACGTCCGCGAGACTCTGCGCCTTGGCGAGCATGTTGGCGGACTTGGAGGCGTACCGGGCCGTCTTGGAGGGGGGCGCCCGTTGTGTCTCGGATGTCGGACTGGTGGGCACCAATAGACGTAGTGCGACCAGGTTGCGGAGGAACGGAAGTAGGAGACCTAGTGATTCTATATCGCTGAACTCTGTGGCGAAGCCCAGCTGTTCGAGTTGCGGGCTGGCGTGCACCAAGCGGGCCACGGCCGACGCGGAGAGCGGCCATCGTGCGGGGAGTAGGAGGTGTCGTAAGGTGGCGGCGTGGTTGAGGGTGATGTTGTTGAGGTAGAGATCCCGCATGCTGGATTGCAGGCTGGGCGAGTTGGCCGCCACCGCATAGGACCCGGACCCGTTCGTCTCCGAGGGCGGGTGGTCGGAGCCCGGGGGCGTGAGAGCGGTCGCCGGGAGCAGCGGTCGGGGGGAGTTGATGTCGTCGCCGGGGTTCGTGGTGGCATTGATGAAATACAGTCGTTCCAGCCCGCTGAACGAGCCGATGAATTCGGCATGTTTCCGGCCGACGGCATCCTGTCGGACACTCTTGATCCGGAGGTTCTGTTTCGGCATGGTGGGCCAGGTGCTGTCGACAAACGTGTTCATCGACAGATCCGCGCCGCAATTGTTGAGGATGGTCACCTCTTCGAGCGCGCCGTTGTCGATGGCCACGTTGAACTCCTCGGTGTGCAGGGCGTAGAGGTTCTGCAGCCCGACCTTGCGCACCGAGAGCGGCTGCTTCGCGGCGATGCACTTGCGGAAGTAGTCGTGGACCATGACACTGGGCTCCTGCTCGTTGCGCATGCGGGGCGACCAGTGCAGGTTGAGTTCTCGCAGCTTGCGGCACTTCCAGAGGAGGGTCGAGATGTCATCCGGGTAGCAGAGGGGGTCGATGTCGGTGATTTTGAGATATCGCAGGTGGGGCATGGGCGGGATGACGATCGTGGGCCGGGGATGCCGACTGGACGGGAAGCGCAGGGTCAGGGCCTTCAGCTTGGGCAGCTTGGCGAGCCCCAGGTAGACGGTCTCCAGCATCTTGGTGTTGAGCTCCCAGCTGAAGCTTTCCAGCTCGGTCATCTGGTCCACGGCGGCCCGCACGGCAATGTTCAGCATCATGGCCGAGTCCGGCACGCGGCCGACGCGCGCATGCTCCTCCAGCTCCAGCTCGCGCCAGACGCCGCGGAGGGTCAGCGAGCGCACGAGGGAGGCATAGGGACGGGTGATGATGGCGTTCAAGCCCATGGAGAAGGGGCTGGCGCTGCCCATACCCTCGGGCTGGTCATCGCGGTAGCGGATCTTATCGTAGGAGGTCAGGGTGATGTGGCGGTAGAGCTGGGGGAGGGCCATGTAGTTGAGGACTCGGCATGTTCGACAGAGGCGGGCGAGATCGCCGGCGTCATCGACCTGTAGAAAGACAGCTGGTCAGCTCTCCGGACAGCTCCTGCAGACACAAGGAAGCTGCGACGCACATTGGAGACGACCTGGGCGATCAGGTTGAGGGGCAGGGCCATGAGCTGCGCGGCATGCGGGCGGTCAGGGGTGACGGTCGCGTCAAACATGTTCCGGTTGACAGCCGCCATGATGCGACGCCCAACGGGGAAAAGGTCGCGGCATGGACTGGTGAGCAGACGGGAGGGAGGGAGCAACCGCCACGCAAGACATCGATTGGAGCGGGGCGGAATTGGGATGGGGATGGAGGAGGGGGGGGGAGGGGGAGGGGGAGGAGGGGAGAAGGATGGAGAGGCTCGAGGCAGAAGACGAAGGAAGCGAAGAGACGAAGCCGGAGACGAGAGAAGAGAAGAAGAGAAGAGAGGAAGAGGAGGAAGGAGGGTCTTCCGCTGACTCATTGTGCCGCTCTGCCCCTTCCCCTTTGGGATAACTTATCCAGATCACTAATTATGCAGCACAAGCTGGGGGGTTCTCGGAGTTCTTTTCCTACAGACATTACGGTACCACCACCAAACAGACACTGACAGACACCGACACACACTGACAGGCACTGACAGGCACTGACACAGTCACACAGCATACCAGGGATGATGCACACATCCGAACAGCCCTAAGCCCATCTCAATCTCAACGACATGTCACACAACACCATCTACACCCACCGTAAACTGCGAATTACACATATTCGTCAACTCCCACGTCTCCGCTCCCAGCATCCTCTCCTTCCCCTCATCCTCCCAATCCCCCGCCGCGCCCGCCACAAACATCGCCGCCATGAAATGATCATCCGTCGCATGCGCCCCCCGATACTGGGGATGCTTCATCAGCCTGGTCATCGCACGCCTGAGCCACGGCCCCTCCGTGCGGAGGAGCACGTCCTCGACGGACTGCCGGAACTCCAGCGCCCACGGCTCCGGCGCCTTCTCCATGGCGAAGTTATCACGGAACCGCAGCATCGGGGCCCATCGGTTGCGGTAGAGGTTGTGCACCGCGCCGCCGGTGCCGATGAGCAGGTAGTTTTCTCGCCGCAGGGGGCGGAGCGTGGCTCCCACTTTCAGGTGGTAGTGTGGGTCGTAGCGCGCATTCAGCGAGATGATGGTCGTGGGGGGGCAGGCGGCGGGGAACATCCGGATGAGGATCAGGTAGACGTCGTGGATCCAGTCGATGGTGGGGTTGGGGGTGACGCGGAAGTTTTCGCGCGCGAGGAGCTCGATGCACCGTTGGGCGGTGGGGAGGTCCGGGTTGAGGCTGTAGGAGACGTATTTGGATGGGTGCACGTAGGCCACTGGGCTTTTGTTCGGCTTGGGGTTTGTGGATACTTGGATCTGGTCACCGTGGCAGTCCCAGTGCGCGCCCTGGGGGGGTTAGTGGGAAGAAGAAGAAGAAGAAGAAGAAGAAGAAGAAGGGAAAAGTGGGGATAGGGTGAGAGGAGACATACCATAATAACTACCCCTTTAATGCCGCGTGCGAGAGCCTCGTCACCGCATTGGCGCCAATAATCGGCAGACGAGGACTCCTCGCCCAGCATCATGGTCGAGCCATGGGAGAAGAAATGCACCGGGGTCAACCGAGCTGCAGTGGTGTGGGCTGGATCGAGCTTACCCATTCTGTGAACCGTACCACTGTAAAAAGGGAGAAACTGTGAACAACAGTAGAGTCCACTTCGGAGACTTCTTGGACAAGATCCATCCTTATACGGGACTCGGGTGGTGGACCACAACCCGAGCCCTACTGTATTCCGGGGATGGTTCCGGGGAAAGTGGGCCGTTCGGGTGGGTTCCTCAAACTTAGGATTTGGGTTAGTAGAGAACACGAAAGACTGTACATTGAAAATGGCAAACCCTACCTGCCGAGGAGGGAACCGGGATACACGATGGTTTATGTATATACGAGCGAGACAGAGGTAAGAAGTCAAGATGGGAATTAGAATCCGGCAGGTTCTCTTCTGCACCATGTAACAACTCATCTGTAGCAAAGAGGACCGAAATCATCTGGAAAGAGTTAATATCAGTTGATCAGATACCCTACTGGAAAAAGAAAAGAAGACCAGCAACAATCACATTGCCCACCATCTACCATAGTAATAATACGAGACAGATAACCACTCAGCAACCCCTGAACTATCCACACGCAATATATACAACCACATCCCACGCATCAGAACTATACAAGAAAAAGAAAGAAGCTATCGTCAAGAACAAAGAGCCCCAACGCCTTGAGACCACATCCCCAAATTCCAATATGTGCAGCTCAACCCCCAAGAATACCAACCGGGCCTCCCACTCTACCGCTCCATCCAAGATAATCCCTCAAGGGGCATACGACATCTGCACCGGCGTCATATAAGGCGAGACGAGGGCAGCGCCGGTCGTCTGAACGACGAGTCTCCGCGATTCCTCGCGCTTCTTGATTTCCCTCTCGTCCTGGATGAGGGTGCAGCAGGTACAGCAGGTTGCGCGGATACAGTCCGACGCGATATTGCCTTCGATGCTGTAGGCCTTGCGGGTGCGGGTGTGTTGGATGGTGGCGAAGAGCCCTGATACAGTCGGTTAGCTACTACATATGCCCTCGGCTGCGAGTGAATGGAAAAGGAATAGTTTACAGTGACATCCACACAGCAGCGCCATGGCCGTACAGGAACCATTGCAGCAACTATATCCCAGCATATTGGTGGGGTCCTCGGAGCGCGACTTCCGCGAAAGTCGATGCTGGGTCTTCCCGTAGAGGACGCACGGGCAGAAGAACCCCAGACAGCAGGCCCCGATGTCCGAGCAGCCGCAGAGGCTCGTGCTCCATGTGCCGCCGCGGATTTCTTGGTCCGGGTGGCGGATCTGTCCGGGTCGGTGGTGCGCCGTGATATCCATCCCTGCGGGTGTCATTGGGGCGCCGGACGCTGCCCGAAGGGGGTACTGCGGGAATGAGGGCGAGTATAATGGGGTTGGGGCTGCGAGTGCCATGGGCGGGGGACTGGATGGGTGCGGGGAATGGGATACCATGGGGTCTGCTTTGGTTGGGAGGGGTCCAGGAGAGTGCGGGATGTATGTATGGGGGTCGTGGGGGATTGTGGTTTGAGACTGGACTTGCTGTGGCTGTGGTGGTGGTGGTGGTTCATCGGCGTATGGGGCATAGTTGGCTGGATGTTGCGCGATGCTTGGCCCACTGGGGTAGCCGTAGGCCGACATGTCTTGCTGGTATTGCGGCGATTTCTCGTTCATGGGCATCTGGGTCGGCGGGGGCCCGACCTGCGGTTCTGCCACCTGGATGTCTGATGCGGTCGATGGCGGGAGGGCCTGATGTCCCAATTGACCCCTAGAGGCATGCATGTTTTGAGGGGTCTCGAGAAAGGAATATCTCTGGTCCGCGCCCAGATTGGACGTGTCGAGGCGCAGTTGTCCGCTCATGACGACGGCTGTGAGCTCGACTCAAGCTGGGACTGCATTGGGGGGTTGGATCTACATGTATCCTCCCCAGGCTGAGCAGAGACATGCACGAACGAGAACGAGGGGCGAGAGACTTGCGGACGGCCGACGGGTTATGTATGTATAGCCTCGATGGACGGCGGGGAAAGCTAGGGCTCGAGTGGTCGAATGGTCAGCATCGCCTGCTCGCATCCACTGCTAGCCCGGCCCTAATGTGGCCCTTTCACACCGGCGGCCATTGGGAAGCTCCCGTTGGGCCCGCCAGCACCTCCCGTCACATCACATCGCCGGTCGGGCGCGTCACACTCGACGGCACCGAAGCGCCCACCTGCAGCTGTTCTCCTGAGAGTGCTCATGACTGCTGGACGAGTCCATCATCCCTGAAGCCCATCCGGGTCATCCGGCCTCTATCACGTGACCCACGGCCGCTTGGGAGAGGTGAGAGGCCTCAGGCCCCTGTTCCAACGTCTGCCCTAAGTTGGACAGGGATGGAAACACCTCGATCGTTCCCTGGACCAGATAGATATCCACCGACCGCTGGATGCCTCCCCGGTGCTTTGATCGTAACGACGCCACTGAACGCTCTTTCCACCATGGCATTCACCTCCGTCAAGACAGGACTGCTGAATTTGGGCCCGAGCCCAGCTTCTCCGGTGCTGTGAAACAGACAAACAGACACCGAAAGGAACCATCCTACAGATCAAACAACCAGGCAGAAAAAAAAAAGCCAATTCGGCCCCGGATCTTCCCACGCATCGTGGGACGGACCAATGTGGTTTCCCCTGTCTGGGTTACATGGCCATTGTGCACGCCACATGATTGGCCACACAATACAGAGCTGGGAGTTGTTCTCTCGACTACTTGTAGAAAATAGATGAGATGGTTTAATTAGCGCTGTACACCCGTGCCACGCCGTCTATAAATGCCTCTGGACAGCCACGCAAAGCAGTTAGTATCACGTGTCCGCTAGCGCCGATTCTCCCCGCGCGACCTCCCGCGCCGATCCGTCTTGGACTTCCGCGCTAATTTCAACAACTCCACACACCCCCATCCGAACTCCATCTCCTTCCACCGTCTCACATACATCCCCACCAACTCCACCCCCACCGCCTCCGCGCTCGCCAACGTCACCGAATGCTCGCGACTATTCGCCGTATCCAACACCATATTGGTATCGCAGGACATGGCGACGAAGTGCTCGTCCAGGAAATCGACCAGCCGCGCAGCCGGGTTCTCCTGGATAGGTCCGGTAAACGCACGCACGCGCCGGGTCCACTCCGCGAAGGGGACGAGGGCGGGCGCGTCGAGGAGATCAGATAGGATGTGTAGCTTGTCGTGCCAGGGTTGACGGTGGAGGAGCGGACCAGGTCCTGCGTGGCGTGGATGCAGTTGGTTGCGATAACAATATGCTGGCTCTGCAAGAGATCGGCAGCAGGCTGCTCCTCGATGTTGATCATCTTGAAGCGCATGAACGGGTACTGCTTGAACCGCTTTCGTAGACCGGCGACAAACGAGGAAGAGATGTCGGTGACCGTGTAGATCACGTCAACTCCCATGCGAGCCAGCAAGGGCGCCATGATCGAGGTAGTCCCGCCTGTTCCCGCACCCATCTCCAGGATGTTGATCGTGCCAGAACCAGCAGGCAGGTGCGCGAAGAATTCCTGCAGGAGGAATTCCATCTGCCTGATCCAGGGCAGATTGATGGGCGACTGGCTGTACATGCCCGTCGCCTGCTCGCGACCTTCTGCTGACCCGAAGAGCAGCTGGACGCCGTCTACAGCGCCGCTGAGGCAGTCGGCCAGCCGGGAGCCGGTCATGTAGGTGAGACGGTGATCGAACGAGTGATTCGAGCCGTCGGCTAGGAGCTGCTCCAGCAGAACGGTGGCTGACTTTTCAGGACAGGGGGTACTGGTTCGAGTGATGCGAGCACCTTCGACGACCACCAGTCCCGCTGTCTTCTCTAGCATCTCGTAGATGAAGTCCACAAATCGTTCGTGGCGTGGCAGGTAGGATATCCTCGACACCGTTCTGACCAGGTTGCGCCTGACGGATAGAGCAATCCATGGTATCAAACGCATCCAGGATGTGCACGATGACAAGCTCTGTGGAGGTGGGCAGGATCTTTCTGTTGTAGTCGGCCAGTCCGTACTGCTCGATGAACGTATCGGTTGACTGCTTCGTGATGGCAAACGCCTCCCGAACTGCAGTCGCCATACCAGCGAGGACACCATTCGAGTGGCACTTCGTGTGAGACGTGCCATTGACCTTATTGATCTGAGTACCATTGACCCGGGTGCCATTAACCTGCACAGGACCAACCTCACCAGCTGACTCCTGCTCACCCCCAGCACTATACCCCAGCACGGCTTCAATGCAGCGCAACAAACTCGCAAAATCAGTCAGATTCCCCAGCTCAGAAACACCGGCCAGGTTGTGGAACCAGTCAGGCGAAGTCATAACATTGGCCGCACCAGCCAGGGCAGCAGAGCACTCGTTGTGGAGGCTGGCGCGGCACGCTTGGTGCACGGCAACCGCGGATGACGAGCAGGCCGTATCCAGCATCAACGACGGGCCTGTCCAGCCGAAGTAATGACTGACTCGACCAGCGGCGAAGCTCTTTAGGTTTTCCGTAGCAGCATACGCACTAGCGGGGTGGCAGGCGATGTTACTCTCATAGTCCACCAGCCCCACGCCCAGGAAACAGCCGATATGCTTGTCCGGGAAGCGTTGGTCGTGGAAGTATCCCGACTGCTCGAGAGCTTGGTAGGCAGCTTGCAGAATCAGCCGATGCTCGAGCCCATTTCTCTCTCGAGGGCTCTTCTTGAAGAACCGGTAACCGAAGGAATCATGATCATCGATGAAATTGCCGTACCACTTCCGCTTCTTGTCTAAGGTGCGCCACACAGTGTCCATCTCGAATCGGCTACTGGCAACCTCGATGTGCTGGGACTTGCCCTCGCGCAGCAACGCGGAGAACTGCTCCAGATCCCTGGCACCGGGTACCTGGCAGGACATTCCTACCACGGCGATGCGGCAGTCCGTGGGGTCGTCATCCTCCGCTGTGCTGGACAGTGGAGTAGCCAGCTCGTGGGCCGGCCGCAGATGATGCAAATCCAAATCAGCGACATGGACAATGCGCGAGCCAAGCTTGGGAAGAAGCGAGGGAGGGACGCAGCGCTCGGGACCAAACCTTGCGATTTGGGACTCCTTGCCTTGTAGCCTGTCCGACTGCGCATCGGAAAAGGTGCGGTACCAATGAGACTGATCCACAAGGATTGCCTGCAACGCTAGAACATCCAGCCTTTCCCCCTCCGTCTGGGCAGATTCAGTTGGAAGGACAGTCGGGCGAGCCAGCTCAGGTATTGATTTATAGTATGACGGGGGATAGGAGTATAAGTAGGTAGCTTCTGTTTTCGGGTACTGGAATCTTGGATACCGAGATATATCATTGAGTAACCATAGCCAGACGAAATTTCGTAACCAGCCATCTATCTACCTACCAGCCCTAGTGCATTCGCTTGTCTTTGTCTTCGTCATATGTTATGTTCCATTTATGTGCCCGGACTGGGATACGCCATAGCATCCCGAGTTTGGGGGGGGGGGGTGGTCTTCCGGTTCGAAACTCCGAACCAGAAGCCACAACCCGACATGTTTCATCCCAGGGGATATGGGACTGGGGTTGGCATGCTGTGGCAATTGGTCAATGTGCATAGGGACAGAAGTTCTTGGGGGGCATTTCCTGTCATATAAGCGCAACATCGTCGGATCTGCAGGCTTATCAAGAACAGCTTTTAGCTTCCGCTGCTTCTCTCCCCAGATAATCATCAATTCAATCTGACATCATACCTACAGCCGAGACTTGTTCCATCAGCGAATCCCTTGCACAGCCACTCGACTATATTGTCGTCGGCGGAGGCACGGCCGGTCTTGTCGTCGCCTCCCGGTTGACCGCCAACCCTAATGTGACGGTGGGCGTCCTCGAGGACCCCAATGTTCTGAAACTGACGGGGATGGGCGCAATGCTGCATAACCCTGCGTATGACTGGATGATACCAAAGTGTGCCGCAGGTAAGCAAGTGTACACTCATCTGAGACGAGTATCGCTCTAACGCAACCGGATTGGGACCCACCGATCCCTCTTCACTGTCGACCGCACTGGTGTGACGCAACGCAGCTACTCTGCCAACGGATACCTGCTGCCTGCCCTGGGACGTCCCAATCTCAAAAGTCCTGACGAACGCGCTCGCACGCAAGATCCTCTTGGATGACGAGCAGCGAGCTATCGGGGTGGAATTGCAGTCTGGGGAGACCATTCACCAGGCCTTCTCCGCCGACCGCGTCTTCCAGTTCGGCGCCATGCGAGACCAGGTGAAGACGAGGGTGGAGCCGACGTCGGAGATTGAGCTGCTAGATCGCGACCAGGCCCGGGGGTATGTGAGGGACCGGGATGATGAGCTATCATCATGCGGTGGGACGTGCGCATTGGGAGAGGGGGGGGTTGTTACGATGCGAGGTAGGTAACTAGGCTATTAACATCGACCTGCTGGGTTTTCGTACAACATTAACAGAAATATATGATATTTCGGGCGGTTGTGGTTTACTTGGGTCTAATCAGGTTTGGTTTGGTCAATGCCAAAATATATTCCTGATTCGGCAGCGAGAGAATATGTATGTATAGTAGTATATATATTTCATTTTCGACCCACCCGACGGGTTGCTGCCTGATTCTGTCTAGGCAGTCACAATACCACACACATGCATCATGTATTACCGATCGACTCGTCGAGACCTTAGGTTGGTGGTCTGGCCTGGTCTGATCGATTCGATCAGGAACAACGTCATGAGTCGTAGATAGATAGATAGATAGATAGATAGATGGAAGTACTATGAAGTATGCAGGATGCAGGTAAGCATGTACCATGTATGTACCTGTACCCAGTCAGAGGCGGGTAAGGCAGAAAGGGGAGCAAGCGTCATTCCAGAAATGATGACACCGTACAGTAGTGGATGGCTAGCAGACAGACACTTTCAGACAATTAGTGAAGTTGACTAGTCAACTAAACTACTACTAGGTCAATCCGGCATTGGGTTTAGGCACAGGATCTGGCAGGTTTGGGCGTTTTCGGAGGGCTGGAAGCGATCCTGACCAACGGGCCGATCACGTTGGCCAACAATTGGTAGGGTTTGGCTGGGAATCGAGGGCACGGGTCAGGCGGGGGCAGGAGATAAGACCGCTTCTGTGTCCGGATGGGAAGTGGGACTACCGACCTACCTGGCTCTCTGTACGACTGTGAGATATCTCTTGGAGATATATACCTACCTGGGGAGAGGTATATTCTCTATCATATTGATTATCACGGTAGACTATCTGTATCTATACTATCTACTAGATAAGTCACTATCTCCGGAGTCCCGGAGCAACGTTACTCTAATCACTAGCGTCTGAGTCCAATCTCCATTAGTGGAAGCCCTAAATCGCGCCGGTGGGGGGGGACCTCCATTTGCGACCGCTCATCGTGCACTTGGCCTTGCAGAATGATCCAGATAGATAGATGGTCTATCTCTCCATTTTCGAGCTTTGGACTCTCACGTTTCACCTTCGGGTGACCCCCGGATTGGCTGCGATCGTCTCGCCTGTACTTAAGTATCCCCCCCCTTTTCAGCCAGCCAGCCATACTGCCTGCATTTCGAACCCCCGGCGGACGGGTCTGCAGCTGGCCAGTTCCGTCGTTGGTTTTTTCTTCACCGGGGCTTGCAATGAACCACGGCACGTCACATGAGAACCCGCGCCCCCTTTCCCCTTCCCCCTTCCCAGTGATGAGCCCGACTTTTGTCAAGAAGGGAGGGGGGGCTTTTCTGCCCATTCCATGATTAGGAATGGGATTGGGATACTGACGGGGCGGAGTGCTGACGGTGTATCTCTTATCATCCATGTCAGCAGTATCTAGCCTGCTTAGTATCTACAGGCTAGGCTAGTACGGAGTAGATAGTAGTAGCATCCACTTTGGTTCGCATGGCAGGAAGGAGGACTGCGGAGAAAGCTCTGGTGGCAGCCGGCTAGCAGAAGTGGATGGATGCCCTCTTGCTCCCCGAAATTGAGGGCATTAGGCCACGAATCCCACGGATCCCACGGATGCCACGAGACAAGCAGGAAAGGGATTCATTTTACGTATCTGTAACTGGGGGGATGGAAGTCCCGATTGGTGATGGTAATGGCCTCATGAGTAGGAGGAAGAGGAAGTAGGAGAAAAGGAACGGATCAATAGTAGTAGAAGAAGAAAAGAACGGCGACAAAGGCGGTGACGGGGATCCGCGTCATCTCTTCTCTCTCCTTCTCCGTCTCTCTCCTCTTCTTTCCTTTCCTTTCCTTTCCTTCCACTCACCTTCCCTGCTTTGGGGATCATCAGGCTGACTACTTTCTTACTTTACCTCTACTACCACTACTACTATTACTGCTAGTTACTTCCTGCCAACTAGTTGCTCCTCCTACCCGCCCTATCACCTCCCCTGCCTTCTCCAGTTATTCTCCCCCAGTCTAGTACCGCCCGCTAAAGTAGCAGCAGCCTCCATTCCCCGATCATCCTCTGGCTGCTCCCTCCAACCATCGCTCTCCCCCCCTCCCCCCTCCCCATTGACCCAGTCCATCCCGTCTGAACAACCTGTAAGATGCCCTTGCCCCCGAACGTGGCTGATGTTCCTTGATCTGCCCTGCTGGATTTGGATTCTCCCTAACTTTCGGGCTCGGTGACGCCAGACAGATCCTCGCTCTCTCCTCACCCCTTCCATTTCCCGCCCTCCCTCGGTGAAACACCACTCACCACTCACCACTCACCACACATCACATCCCCATCGACCACTCTCTCAAAACAAAATCTCAACCCACAAACTCACACCCACCCAACCATATCTCTCGGCCCAGAAACGCGTCCTTCCGCTCGGCATCTTTCGTCCTTGCCCTCTCTCCCTGCACCTCCGACCAATGTCCTCCCCATGTCAAGTCCTCCACCTGCGACTGAGAACACCCGGTCAGGACCCCTGGTGACACCTGCTGCGTCTGCCCAACATGATTGCTCCGAAGGGCCTGATCCCCTCCTCGACAAGCACCGGCGCCACCGCGACGCTCGGGGCCAGCTCATCCACGACGACCGTCACAACCAAGCTCCCTCCCCGTCCCGCGCCGAATCCCCCACCGGCCATCAATGGGCCAAGCCCGTCTCCTCCTTTGCTCTAAAAAGGGCCACTACCGCCCCCATCGAGCGCCTGTCCCGTCCGGATCGCTCCCATAGCCCGCAGCTGTCCGAGCGCGACAGCATCTTCGCAACCCATTACCTCCCCTCTGACGCCGAGCCTAGCGTTACACCGCACGTCGCGCCCGTGGGCGATGCCCAGCATGACCCCCGACTACCCTGATCCCCCTCTTCGAAGATGTTTCTTCCTCTCCTCCTCCGATTTCCCCTCACAAGGTCCTCCCCCGTCACACTCGCGTCGGCCCTTCCCACATGGAAGTTGACGTTCGCAGGCAGCACCCACTAGGCCCGCCCTCCTTGCTTCCCTCCGCGGTGCCTCGCTCCTCGCCATTGCTGCCCGTGGACTCGCTCGCCGCCTTGGAGAAGCGTTCCGACGTGTCGCCGCGAACGCCACATCCTCCGGTCTGGGAGACCCTGCAGCCCCTGCGCAGAATCCCGTTGGACGGACTCGCCACCAAATTCGCCCCGTCCGAGGACCCTGCGGCGCACCGCAGTCTGCTGTCCGCCTCCCTGACGGACAGCACTTTGTCGCCCTCTCATTCCGCATTACGATCATCCCCAACTAAGAAGCCTACGGGCACCGGTCGTGAGACGGTCCCTCATCCCTGGTCGGGACAACAACAGGACGGGTCGCTCGCACCGAAGCCCGAGCGGAGCTCGAGTCGGGGCCGGCGTGGTCGGGTTGAACAGTCCATTGAGGCCAGCCTGGCCAACCCAGAGCCCGCGTCCCATGTGCGGAGCCGCAAGTCCAGCCACTACCTGGGCCTGTTCAAGGAAAACACCACTTCGCCGGATCGCAAACGCAGGGATGAGCGCGGCGGACGACATGATGAGTTTGCGGAACCCCATGACAAGCAGCAAGTAACTGCGCACTCGGAGCCGCGTTATGACCGGGAACGTCGTGATTCCCAATTGCGCATTCCCTCTCCGTCCGACGACGCCGAACTGCCCAGCTCGAAAAGCCTGTCGCAGCTATCGCTCGCGGACGCACCCGTCTTCCCACCCAGTCCCGAAAGTGAAACCTTTCCGCAAATGTCGAGCGACAATGTGTCCAAGCCCCTTCCCATCCTGCCAGAAAGTCTGCTGGAGGAGATCCGCAACTTCCATCTTACTCCGGGCGGAGCTCGGGGCACGTCATTCTCGCGGAGCATCCCCACGCAGTTTTCCGAACGGAGCAAAGACTATTTCACCAAGGAGCCTGCGCCGTCGGGCCTGGGGGAGCAGTTCTCCCCGTCGGATACGGATCGTGAACAACGCCGGGGCTCAGGGCAGTTCGAAGACGAGGATGACGAGCTGATCTCCTCTGCCGTCTACTTCCCCCACGAACGGGTGACGGTGTCTGAAGAAGTCGACCAGGTCGAGTCCTTTCCGGATAGCCAGCACGGCGTGGAGCCCGTTGATATATCGACCCCTCAGAGTAGTCACGTTCTGGTACCCAAGAGACATGCTGTTTCCGAAGAGCCGGAAGCTAATCATGTGGACATATCCCTTCGCTCTAAAAATGATAGTAGAATCCTACACGGCGACCTGCAGCAAGGCATGCAGAATGCTCCCATAGAAGAACTTAATGAAGAGTCTCTTGGTTCTATCCCCGAGCGCGCCGCGGAATACTCCACCTGCGAATCGGAATTTGCGTCGGCTGACGATAGTGGCATGTCGGTTCGAGACGAGGAATCGAGCGTGACAGATGAAGCTGAGGTGACGCCCACAGCCACGCCCACCCAGCGCTCGCGCATCGCCCGGCCCCGCCGCAAGCACGAGTCGGCCGCTCCTCTGGGCGCAGTGGAGTTGAAGCCCTACCGGCACCAGGTTGGGGGCCATACAACGGTATTCCGCTTCTCCCGGCGCGCCGTGTGCAAGCAGCTCAACAACCGCGAAAACGAATTCTACGAGCGGATTGAGCGTAGGCATCCGGAGATGCTGATGTTTCTCCCCAGGTGCGTATCTTTCTCGGAACCCTAGCTAGTCCGCCTCCGTGCTCATCCCCCGTTTCACCAGATACATCGGAGTTCTCAACGTCACCTTTTCCAAGACCCCGAAGCGACCCAAAGCCTCCTCCACCAGTCAGTCGGAGCGCCCCGAGAGCGCCAACGCTACACATCCCGCCAACGGGGCCGACAAGCACGGGCAGCCCGCAGACAGCAGCGCCCGCCCGCAGAAAGAGGCAGAAACCCAACGGATCTTCAGTCAGAAGCAGGTGACAGGGATTGTGCCACAGGTGATTCTGGAAAATAATCGGCACATCATTCCCGCGGATCTGTTCTCTCGCTGCCAGCGGCCCAGAACGGCAGACGGCTCATTGTCGGCGTCCAGGAGCTTCTCGGGCGACACTGGACAGATGTCGGCGGAGGAAAATATGCGGGGTTGTCTCTTGGATGGGCAGTCTTTCAACAGGAAGCAGTGGGGCGCCACTACTGTCAATACCAAGCTGCAAGAGCAGGTGCTTCGGGAGGTCTTTAGCCCCCCTGCTATCCACCATCACCGGCGCCATGCTCGAGGCCATCTTAATCTCCCGAGAACGTCGTCAGATGGCTTTGGAGTTCGTCGGCGCGCCAACCTGTCGGAAGACCAGACCGCAAGCAGCCGCCGAAATGCACCTGACCCGAGTGAGCCCGTTCCGTCTGCCGCGATCGAAATCACGAAGCAAACGAGCGATGGGCCGGGTCTGTCGTCATCCGCGTCTACCGCATTGGAAGCGAGTCATAACCGCCTCGAGAAGGTTCGAACCGAAGACTCCCCGCCGCGTTCGAGCTCGCTCTCGCGGAGCCGACCGATGCGGCGCCGTCGGTCCGGGAGTGGCTTGCAACGGCGAGGAAGCATGGGCTCCGGGCAAGCCGGAGGCGAGTTGTTGTTTTACGAAGACGACGGGTACGGTGGGGATAAGGAAGATGGGATCTTCTCAATGGAAGGTGATACTGCGGTAGCGCCGTCTAGTCCCTTGAAGACCAAAGTGTCTCCCCCAACCTCTCGGGTATCGAGTGGTGACAATTCGCATGTAGACGGCCATGCGCTCAGTGATGTCCTCTCCAACACCTCCATCCCCTCCGAGCCCAAGGACGACGGCGAGGCGCAACTTCCGTCCAACCCTAAAGAGGCCCAAACCAGAAAGGATGATCGCGTGCAGTTCTTCCTTCTGCTGGAGGATCTCACAGCGGGCATGAACAAGCCCTGTGTGCTGGATCTGAAGATGGGGACCCGTCAGTACGGAATCGAAGCCAACGAGAAGAAACGCAAGTCCCAGCGACGCAAGTGTCAATCCACGACGTCGCAGGAGCTCGGTGTCCGTCTGTGCGGGATGCAGACCTGGAACGTGAAGAAGCAGGAGTACTCGTTTGAGGACAAATACTTCGGACGCGACCTGAAGTCAGGCCGTGATTTTCAAGACGCGCTGACGCGATTTCTCTACGACGGCGCCAGTTACCGCAGCGTGGCGAAGAAGATCCCCGTCATCCTGGACAAATTAGCCAAGTTGGAGAACATGATCCGGAGGCTGAAGCGGTACCGCCTGTATGCCAGCAGTCTGTTGATCCTCTATGACGGCGACCCCAACAACACCGGCCAGGCGTCTCAGGAGACCAATGGTCGTTCGGGACGACCCAACATGCGCGACACTCTGCAGCGCAAGAATTCCGACGACGGCTACATGGACGTGCAGTTGAAGATTGTTGACTTTGCGAACTGCGTCACGGGCGAGGACGAACTGTCCCCGGATGCCCCCTGCCCTCCTCAGCATCCGGACGACATCGACCGCGGCTATCTCCGCGGCCTGCGCAGCCTGCGGATGTACTTCCAGCGGATCCTGAAGGAGATCACCCAGGACGACTATGTCGAACGGGGCGAAGGCGAGGCCATTGCCCTCGGGTCCCAGCATACGGGCCGCGACGATTCGTCGGAGCGCTACTGGGACGAGAATGTGCTGGAGACTGACCCGGGCGAGGTCAGCTTCTAAACCTAGACCATCCATCCTGGATGGATGTCCTTTTTTATCACTATGAGCTATTGTTCCCCGTTTTCTTTTCTGATTCGCCAGTCTCGTTTCCCTTTGGTTGCGCTCTGTTTCAACAGGAGTTCACGGCTTTCCTCTTTCCCCCATGTGCCCGATGATCCGCTTCCGCGGATTCGAGGCTCTCGCATCGCACTGACCTGACGGAGAGTCGGGCGGGGTTCCTTCATTCGGTTCCGCTGGTCCTTTGCCCTTCCCGGTCGATAAGATGTACGGCATTGCGGGGACAGATAGATGGAGGACTGCGACCTACGTTACGATATTGACGAACGATCATGGCATGATGCCCCTTCGGGCGCGCTGTCCCGTGCCGGGCGCATGGTAGACGGTGCCCGTGGGGCCCCTACATTTTCATGGCGTGTATGAACTTGCTTGTTATTGTGTTGTGCTTCTTTCTGGTTTGAGTCGTGTCGTGCAGTGTTTCTGGTCCAGGTTGTTTTCCGGCTTCTTTCCTTTCTCGGACATGTCTTATTGCTTATACCACCTGGGAACTAGTCCGATTCCCGGGGACATTTAATCCGTGCTTTTTCGATAATCGCAGAGTGTATTCGATTCGATTCGATTCGATCCGGCAGTTGGGGTGTTGTTCTTGTGTACATACCATACGGATGGGCGCAGAGATTAGACAGGATGGTCATAATCGGACGGTTCTCATGCTGCTGAGTTTGCTATAATTTGATCGGTTGTTAATGTGTTTGCGGTGTTGCGGTGTTTTGTGTATGTGTGTATGACTGTCGTATCCTGGGTATTTTGCATGTAACTGGATGTACTCCGTAGTTATATCCGGTAGTATAGCCTGGCCATCACGTGCCAGCCCCCAAGAAGCGGTGAGGTCATCCTCCGCCCGTCTCGCCTCATCTCCTCATCTCCTCATCTCTCCTCATCTCTCCTCATTCCTCTCTCCCTCTCCGCATTCCCCTCCCCATCGCAGGGGTTCGCTCTGTTCTTCCGCTGGGCAGTGACGAGTGTGTCTCGTGTCTCTGCTCCCGCCATCTGACCCCTGTGGGTACCTGGAATGACCCAAAAAGCCTCCCGCGCCTGAGACCGGCGATCGCATCGGTCAACTGATAGCTCATCTGCCTGTTGCTTATCCGGGCCGAGGATCCCTCGGAAGGAGCTGGAGCTGACTCTCTTTCGCCCCTCCCCTGAGTTGGGATTGGCATTATTTTGTGGCTGCTGTCCTTTCAATTAACAGACCTTACTTTCCCTGGCTTCTTGATATTTTATTTCACCCTGGATTCATTGCTTCTTACGCTCCCTCGAACAGTACATACCTTGCTTATCGACAGAGCAGCATGACTGGCCCCAATGGCCAGCCAGACTCGGCTATCGACAAACGGGACTTTGACTCACATCGCCCGTTACTCCAGGACGTCGACCCCATCCCGGAGCGGGAACCGGCTCTTGCCCGATCACGCCCTGGATCCAGACTGTCCGCCACCAACAATGACGATGGGCTCTTGAATGACGTGGTCGACGAGATACTGGAGAGAGATAGGAGGAAGATGGCTAGGGAGGTGATCAGGGTGGGTAGCTTTGCGTGGGGGGTCATCAGCTGGTGAGTTCTTCAGTCGCAGCACAACAGATCATCAATGGTTACTGATCCTGGGATTCCCTTCAGTCTGGCAGCTGGTAGCATCACCGCTTTCTCCCTATATGGCCCGTTGCTGCTCACTCGGCTCCATTACTCCCAGCTCCGGGTGAACTCTGTCGCTATCGCCGCGGAGGTTGCCATGTACCTGCCCGTCCCGCTGTTCGGATATCTCTGCGATCGCTACTCGCCCTCCCCCCTGGCTTTATTCTCTGGGTTCGTGTTCGGGGCCGGCTATCTGCTGGCGGCGGTGGTCTACAAGAGCGGACCACCCCCCGATGTGGGCGGCGATGGCTACCCGTTCTGGGTGATGATTGTGGCGTTCATTGCCGTTGGCGTGGCCACCAGCTGCATGTATCTGGCTGCTGTGGCCACGTGCGCGAAGAACTTCGGGCGCGGCAAACACAAGGGGATCATGCTGGCTGTTCCCATCGCCGGGTTCGGTCTCAGCGGCATGTGGCAGAGCCAGGTCGGCACGTACCTGCTCTATGAGCGTCTCGATGACGGCACCCGCGGCGATGTGGATGTCTACAAGTACTTTGTCTTCCTGGCATTGCTGCTGTTCTGCGTGGGCGTTATCGGCACGTTCGCGCTGCGGATCGTCGACGAGGAGGAAGAGAGATACATCGACGAGGCGGTCGACGAGCTGGAGCGCAGTGGCATTCTTGAAGAGAGCGAGTTCTTCCAGTCCCGGAGCGAGGTCCGCGCGGCGTACGGGACTTTCTCGCAAGGGGATGGCACCGGGTCAGACGGTGAGCTCACGCTGACGCAGTCGGAGGAGGATCGGGAGGCGGAACGGCTCGAGAAGGCGAGAGAGGAGGAAGAGCGTCGCAAGAAGAATTGGTTGCTGAACTACGAGACGAGGATCTTCCTCCAGGACACCTCCATGTGGTGGCTCGCGGCGGGCTTCTTCCTGGTCACGGGGCCAGGAGAAGGTTATATCAACAACGTATGGCCCCAACTCACTTGCCTTGCTTTGCGATATAATCTCACTGACATCTCCCTCCAGCTGGGCACCATCGTCCAAACATTAACCCCCATCTCGAGCCCCCCCAACACGCCACCCCCGGCAGGCCTCCCATCAACACACGTCACCACGATCGCCCTAACCTCCACGATCGCCCGCCTCCTCACCGGCTCCCTCTCCGACCTCTTCGCCCCCCAGCCGTCCACCTCTTCCCCGGAGCCGGAACCGGAAATGGAAACATCGAATCCCTCCCCCCATCCAGTCCCGCGACCACAAAAACAACATTCACCCGCCTGGCCTTCCTCCTCCCCTCCGCCATCCTCCTTTCAATCGGCTACCTCCTCCTCGCCACCCCCCTCCCCCTCTCCCACCCGTCCCTTGTCCACCTCTCCACCGCCCTGATCGGCCTCGGCTACGGCAGCGCGTTCTCCCTCGTCCCCATCATCATCTCCGTCGTCTGGGGCGTCGAGAACTTCGCCACGAACTGGGGCATCGTCGCCATGGTGCCTGCCGCGGGCGCCGCCGCCTGGGGACTGATTTACTCGAAGGCGTACCAGGATGCTACGGATCATGGGAATGGCTCGCCGGATGGCCAGTGTCATGGTTGGAAGTGTTATGGGTTTTGGGCTGTCGGGTGCACAATTAGTGTTTGGGTGGCTATTGCGGCGTGGTTGGCGGCGTGGAGGTTGTGGAGGAGGAGGGGGGTTGTTGTTTGATGTTTCTTTTGTGGTTTATGGGGGTGGTTATGTATTGGGTTGGGTTGGATGGAAGGATTGGTCTTTCTGGAATAGATACTGTTGGATTGGATTGGATGGATTGGATGGACTGGATGGATTGGCTCGGGTTTGGATACCGTTCTTTCATCCATTCGGTATATTTAGCTTATATCTACCCTCTACAGTACTGATACCCGTCAGTCGGGGTTTGACTTGGTTTAGTCTTGTTTGGCTTTGCGGTTCTTCAGGTGTTTGCTCGCTCGTCCATTAGCCTAGCCTTCTTTTCTCTTTCCTCTTTTCTTCTTTCTTCTTTCTTCTTTCTTCCTTTCGTAGGCATTGGGCGTGGGCGTGGGCATGGGCAGGCTGATGGGATTTCTTATTTCTTATTATATTCCCTGCCGCCTTTCGGTCCTGTTACTGTGACTTACTGTGGCTGTGACTGTGACTGGCTGACTCACCAGTTGACCAGTTGACTGGTGATCTATGGATTGGTATCCGGTGTCATTATGGTCTACATGATGCTAATTGCTATTTATTATCTTATTGCGTGCGTGGCCAGCCCGGCGGATTCTTATCTCTCTCTCTCTCTCTCTCTATCTTCCTATCTATCCATCTATCCATCATTCTTTATTGAGATATACTCTATGTGTGATTTCTTTCAGCGCGGATTCACGTTGATTAACTAGTATTATTGAAAGAATCAGCTGGATCGATACTTATCTAGATGGATGAGAATGTCAATTGAATAGACGGGATAGTTGTACCACGGGGAAATAATCAACCGCGAGAGTTCTTCACATAACATCAGACAAAATGTGGTAACTAGATGCATTTACACAGGGTATTTATTCTACTGTAGTGAGTAATCTGTAAATTCATAATCTGATAGCCTAATAGGGTAAGTAATAGCCTTGATCCCAGTACCGCTATAACCATGTGTTGTGTTGTGTTGTGCTGTGTTGTGTATACACCACAGCGCGAAAATAACTTATTATATATATACATACCCGATAAGGAAGGACTCCAGAAGATGGATATATAACAATGTACCAAGGCCAAGATCAATATAATACCAATAGTGTATCAATATCACCGCCCAGTGATGCATGGAGAGAGAAACAAGTGCCAGTGTATGCAGAGTTAGCCAGGTGGAACCGTGGGGAAAAGGAGAAAGGAGAGAGAAGAGAAGAGAGAAGAGAGAAGAGACAAGGGGAGACTCAAACATCCGTCGACGACGGATCCATGCCCATAAAGACTTTATACAGACGACGACTAGCCGCAGGACCGATGCGCGAGTCGGTGAGGGCGCCGTTTTTGTTCGCGGATTTCTGACAGATACTCTCGTTAGCATTTGTTCATCCACCCATAGGTTGATTCATTCATTGTTGGTACACGTCAAGAGAATACACAATTTATACCCGAGTAAGTCTTAGACCAAACCCGGGGAAAGATCCTCGAGTAAGTCCTAGACTGAACGGGGAAGAGAAGGACAAGGGAAAGGCAAGGCAAGACCAGAAAAGAAAAGCAAAGCAAAAGGAAAATAGGAGGGAGAATAATACCTTAACATCCTCCAACAGCCCCGCCCCACCACCCCCCCTCATCCCGGCCACCAAATCAACCACACTCGGATACCGACTCGCAATGCCATACGCCATGGACGCCGTAATCCGATTCACCTCCTGCAACATCTTCACAAACGTATCGGACGGGTTCTCCCCGGGCTTCACCTGCCCGGTATCCATACAGAAGGCGGAGTCGTTCCCGTTCATGCGTTCCCGGCGGTACGGCACCGTGGAGATGTGTTCGGTGAAGTTCTTGATCCATTCGGCGGATTCGACGGGCGCATTCGTATGATGGATGAGGCAGGCGTGGGTGATTTGCAGGTCCAGGAGGGCATCTTCGATGGTGTCGTCGTCGATTGGGGGCGTGGTTTCGGGGTTTGCGGCTTTTTTGGAGCGGGGGCGGGTGGTGCTGGTGGAGGAGGAGGATTGGGAGTCGTCCATTTGTCGGCGTACTTCGGCTTGGTAGGCTCGATTTCGCGAGTTTTTGTTCTTGCGCATCCAGGCTGTGAGGCCTTCGATTAGGTAGATGGGGGTGCGGTTGGGGTGGGCGGTTTTGAGTTGGTGGATATGTTGGTTGAGAGTGGGGGATGTTGTTGTTGTTGCTGTAGTTGATGATGATGCTGCTGCTGTAGCGATAACCATATTGACGAACTCTTGCGCCTGGACGAGACAGAGGATATGTTCTTCCTCGTCGCTGATATGCGGCGCACAGGGCTCCCAGTGTCCAAGGGCGTCACTATACCGAGCACGTACCTTACGGCGCCACTTGACAACATTCGGAACGGCACTGTCAAAGTACTCGAGATCAACCTTCAGCAGGCGCATGAACTCCGCTGTCTGCGTGCCAACACTAGTATTTTTGAATTCAGAAGACAGATCAACAATCATCTCCGGGGTCGATTCCTTCTTATCGACCTTCAGCTTATTAACCTCCGCAATATCCGCAGCGATCTGTTTCTCCCGCGCCTTCTCCTCCTTGAGTTTCAGCTTCCGCTCCTTCTCGAGCTGCTTATCCCGTTCGCGCTGCGCCTTTGCGGCCTCCCGGTCCTTGGCCTTGGCTTCCTTTTCGGCATTGCTCGGCTTGGTGGTCTTGCGCGGCGGCTTTCGCGGCGGCGGCATCACATCTTCGATATCGACGTCGATGTCGTCGCTCACTTCGTGTCTGCGTCGATCCGTCGATTTAGATCTCGATTTCGATGTCGATGTCGATGTCCCGCCTGCAGAGTCCTCCAGACTCGCGAGCAAGCTAGCCGTGCGGTTGGAAAAAGCGCTCGCCCCCGTCTCGACCCTCCTCGACACCTCAAGCAGCTCATTGATATCCGGAAAGTCAATCTGGTCGCTGAACTCCTGTATCTCCTCCTTTCCCCGGCGGACATCTTTCGTGATCTCGTTTAGAAGGTCGTCGTCATTATTACTATCATTATGATCATCATCATGGTCATCATCGATCGTAATCTCATTTTTATTTCCACCACGAGTACCAACCCCTTGTGTGATCGTTGTACCTGTTCTGGAATCCGACCTAGCCACCTGTTCCGGCACCGACGAGGTAAACATAATCGGATCGGACTCTCCATTCCAGACGGGGAGTTTCGGGGCCGCAGGGTCCGAGGACAGGATGAAGTCTTCGTCGGAGAAAAGAAAGAGCGGGTTCTTGGATGGGGGGAGGCTAATATTCCGGACAGGGGTGGAGTCGTGACTCAGACGCCGGCGTTTGGATGGGTTGTTGCTGGTGTCGAGGTCATCGTCGTAGGCGAGGTCGATCTCATCGGAGAAGATCGATTCCGCGGGGATAATGGGCGGGTTGGAGTGGGCTCTTCGGATGGAGAGCTGCTCGCGTCGTTCAATGGGGGGCGGGGGGGTCGAGGAGAGGAGGCTGATGACCTCCGGCGGAGGCATGATGCCAAGCGGGGGATGGGGATGAGGATTGTGGGGTGGGATGGAGATGTGGAGGAGAAGGAGAAGAAAGAGGAAGTGAAGGACGACGAGGCGGAAAGACGCCGCAACGCACGTGTCGCGAGGTCACGTCCCCGGCGCGAGGTCACGTGGACATTTACTATCGGACAAAACACTTACACTTACACTCATACTTATACTCGTACTTATACATATGTTCAAATCGAATAGTAGTGGGAATCTTCCTATATTACACGCAAAAAGGGTATTCGTCGAACAAACAATCAAAGAATCCGCACAAGCAGCGCCATCGCCACGACCAGCACGCCGCCGACCAACGCCAGGAAGACCAGAAGCTGCTGGAAGCCGTGGAAGGGCCGTCTCTCCTTGCCGAGCATCTCGGCAATCTCGTCCTCGAGCTTCTCGCCCATGGCCGTGAGCGAGAATTCCGTCTCGACGCGCTGCTTTGCCGCGGCAGACATGCGGTCCAGATCAGCCTGCTCCATCCCGTACAGCACCTTGTCCATCACGGCCGTCCAGTCGGCGTCGACCTTAGCGTCACGGAGCCAGCCCGTCTCGCCCTCGACGATCGTCTCCAGCGGCCCGCCCGTATTCGATGCCAGCACCGGCACGCCCGCGCGCATCGCCTCCACCGGCACAATCCCGAAGTGTTCGTTGATGGGCGTGTAGAGCAGCAGCTTCGCGTGCTGCAGCAGGGTGTCGCGGAACGCAGTCGGCACGCTGAGCAGGAACAGCACGTCGATGGAGTCTGGGATCGACAGCGCGGACACCACCGTCTTGGATGTCGCCGTCTGCAGGCCCAGCCGCGTCGCCAACTCGTCCAGCTCCCGGTGATACTGCACGTTCTCTTGCACCCGATTATCGTAGCCGCCTGTCCTCACACCGTACCGTTAGCACCAAGTCACCACCACAGTCCCACCCAGTAGTCTCTCCCTCCTTCCCCTCGAGGAACCCAGACAGGAAGATAAACTCACCCGCAACAACCAACCTCGTCCCCCTCCTCTTCTCCCCAAGACCATGATACGCGCGAATCGCCAACGCCATATCCTTCTTCCTCTCGAAGCGATTAATACTCAAGAGAATCTTCTTTCCGCCCCACAACCCCTCCTCCTTGGCTTCACCAGCAGAACCCACCGCAACATCCACACAAGGATAAACAACACTCAAATCGCCCAACTTCTCCCTCCCAAAAACACCCCCGACAACGCCCCTCGTAAACCTCGAGTTGGCAACCACCTTGTCGGACGCGCTCATGGCCCACCCCTCAAACCAATCGAACGGGTACCGGTACAGGCCCTTCGCCCAGCGAACGAGCTGTCCGCCCTCGTCACGGCGCGAGAGCAATTGATCCGGGAAGTGGCAGTAGAAGAGGATGCGCTGGCGTGCTGTCGCAGTCCCACTCCCACTCCTCGGGCCAAAGATCTTCAAAAACGGCACGCACGCCGGAATCTGATCAACAATGAAAATCTCATCTGCCGTCTCTCCTTCTCCTTCTCCCTCTACCTCTCCGTGTATTTTCCCATCCCACAGCTCGCGCAACAGATCCCCCGTCAAATGCAACTGTCTCAATATAGCCATAAGCACATACAGCCGACCACCGACATGAGCGGGGAAGATGGTGTTCCCCCGGACGCGGACATCGAGGGTGCCGTCGCGGGCCTCGTCGAAACAGTGCGACGGGTCGCGGTGGGAGGTGTAGATGGTGACTTTGTGGCCGCGGGATTGCAGCGCCAGGGCGACGTCGATGATCAGGCGCTCGGCGCCGCCGATGCCGAGGTCCGGGTGGATGATGGTGATGTTGGGGGGGGGCATGCTTTCTTTCTTTCTTTCTTTCGGGTCGGTTTTCACAGGTTCGGGGGTTGGGAGTTGGTTTGTGCCGTGGGATCAAGAGGGAGGGAAGGATTGCGGTTGGATGGGCATGTCTGTGTGTAGGTGTCAAGAGATGTGGTGGAAGGAAGAGACACGCGGCCAGTTACGGATTGCGTCATGTGATGGGAGGGGCCCGACGGGGTCCTGACAGGCACAATCTATATCCATATTGGCCCGCGGATTTGTTTTTTTTTTTTTTTTTTCATGTTTATTTTTAGAGACGCACATATCCTATCCGATCTACACACTCGCGCGGGAAATCATTGCTAGAATTTGACTGGATCTATCTCTAATGTGGAGGGCAGACACATCACTACGGATTCCGGTAATAAAAACAACTTCATATCGGCAATTCGAAACGGAGAGCAACGATCCCAGCCGTGGCTGGGCCGGCTGAACGCTTGAAAACAACCATCGCAACGCAGCTATGTCGGGTATGGCCAGGGGAGTCGGGAATGTACAGTCACGGCCACACGAAAGGTCATCAAGTCAGAATTCATCAACGGAGGGGTAGAAGAGGAAGAAAGGGCATGTGCACGGAAAGAGGTGAATGAAATACACACAGGAGAAGCGAAGAGAGAGCGAGAAAAAAAAAAAAAAAGAAAAGAAAATGAGACAGGTATCAAAAGGGGGAATCGATGGCGAGTTCATAATACAGGGGACTGGACATCGTAGCACAAAAGGGGGGAACAAAAGGAGGCCGACAAGACTCGCTAGCGCCCTCGCGTCTAGCCAGTCTAGAAACAGTTGAGAGTGCTCTTCTTCTTCTTCTTGTTCAGCGCGTTCATGCGCTCTTCGAGCTGGGCGCGCGCGGCTTCGGCCTCGCGCCGCGCGCTACGCTCCTCCTCGACGGCCTGGAGCGACAGGCGCTGCGAGGTGCGCTCTTTGCGGAGCGTCGTCAGCTCTTCCTCCAGCTGCCACGCCTTCTTCTTCCACGCCTCGCAGTCCGACTTGACCTTGTTGCTCTGCGCCTCCAGGTCGCCGAGCGCCTCCTCCAGCGTCGCCGTCAGCTGCTTCTCCGCGTTCAGGTGCTTCTCGATCGTCCGGATGCGCGACTCCTGGTCCTCCACCATCTGCGCGCTCACCAGTTCCTTGCTCGCGTGGCGCGAGCTGGGCGGCGAGATGCTGCCCGTGCCGTTGGCCGTCGCCGCGATGTTGGGCAGCGGCGGCAAGGGGATGGCCGGGGGTGGCGAGGGAAGGGAGGCCGCTGAAGAGCTCTTGCGCAGGTTGGACGTGATCGAGCTGCTGCGGTCGTGCGAGCTGTCCTGGTTCTTGATCTGGAGCTCGAGCTGCTCGATCCGGACGCGGTACGTCTCGATGTCGCTCTCGTAAGTCGTAATCTTCGCTTTCGCGTCCTCCAGGGCCTGGTCGCGCTCGGCCTGGATGACCGAGAGACGGTTGTGGTGCTGGTCGAAGCTGCTGGTGATCTGCTCCTCCAGTTCTTCCACCAGCCGCACGCTACGCTCCTTCTCCGCCACCACCTCGGCAATTATCGCTTCCTTCTTCTTCACCTGCTCGTCCTTTTGCCGCAGCGTGTCTTCGAGGGTGGCGACCAACACCGCCAGCTCGTTGACCTTGGCCTCTTTGGTCGAGTTGCTCTTCGTGAGCTCCTCCAGGCGACCGGAATCGCTGCCCGTGGACTCCAGCTGCTTCCGGAGGTCTTCGTTCGTATCCATGAGCTCCGCGTACTTGTCTGAGAAATACTGCTTCTGCGTCAGAACCTCCTCGATCTGCTCCGCCAGATTCTCCGCGGTCACGTCGGAATTGAGGAGCCCTGAAACCATGCTGATAAGCTTCGTCAACTCGTTCCGGGACTCAACGATCTCCGATCTGAGAACCTTGATCGCCTCGTCATGCTCGGCATTCATCTCGGTGAAGCGCGATTCGTACTCAGCCTGCGCCGCTGCCGCCGCCCGAGCCTCCAGTTCGCTCAACTCTTGCTTGTGAGACTCCTGCAACGACTCCAGTTCTGCCTTGTACGAGTCTGCCACGGACTTGTGGCCCTCGATCTCCTGCTCCAGTTCGGAAACACGAGACTGATGCGCTTCGACCTCGCTGCTATCAATGTCCTTGGCAGCAAGCAGATCCGACAGTTGCAGCTGCGCCTCGCCATACGACTTCTCGAGCGACGCGATCTTCTCCAGGTGACCCGCAGATGTAGCCTTGTGCTCGTCGATAACGTGCTTCAACTTGTTGACGAGGTCTTCTTGTTCGGCTCGCTCGGTCTCCAGTTCCCTGGCCGCAGCATCCTTGGAGGCAGAGGCTACACCCGCGGCTGCCTGCTCGGAACGCATCGCATCGATGGACGCCAGAGCACGGTCAAGCTCCGCCAACGTCGCGGTCAGTTGGTCTTCGGACGACTGCAGTGATTGCATGGCGTTCTGGTGCTTGCTCTTCAGATCCGTCAGATCGCCCTCGAGGGCGGCAATCTTCCGGTCCTGCTCCTCAGCGCCTGCATCCTGGGCTTTCGCAGCGGCTTCCTGGGTCTTGAGCAAACCCTTGAGTACTTCAATCTCGGCAAGGAGCTGCTTTTCCCGTGAGTCATGCGCCTCCTTCATTTCATTGATGATGTTCTCCTGCTGGACCACCTGGTCACGCAGCTGAGAGACGAGCCCCATGTCAACTGAAGACGCGCCGCCCTGTAAACTGGATCTCTCGCGAGTGAGTCCAGAGATAATGGTGGATTTCATCTCCATCTCTTTCTTAACACTCTGGTTCTCGATTTCCAGCGCCTGGATCCGTTCCATGCGGTTGTACAGCTCGTGCATAGCCGAGTCGAGGTGGACCTCGAAGTTCTGCATGGTATCGGGGCGTGAGTCAAATTCCTCGACTGCAATATTACGCAAGGCGGCGAGGGAGCGGTGTGCCCGATCGACAGTGCCGATCAGACTCTGGCTTGTCTTTCTCCGGATCACAGGGGTTCTCAGACCTGGCGTAGTTGGCGGTGAAGAGTTCCTGGAACGCTGCAGCTCAGCCTTGAGGGTTTCGATAAGGTTCATCGTCTCCTCATGTTCCGACTGCAACTCGGCGTACTTCTGCGTCATGATACTAACACCTTCCTGGTGCTCGGAGAGCAGCCGGCGCATCTGTTCAACCTCTTGCGCCTGGGCCTCAATTTCTGCGGCTCGCGCATCGAGCTCGCCTTCCTCGGGGGCAGCTTCGGTCGCGTTAGATGGCTCGGGCGAAGAAGCAGGCGCCCCGGCCGAGGACAACTCCGAAGAGAGTGATTGAGAGAACGACAGTTGTTTTCCACCGTTCAAGCCGGGGGCCTTCGCATCCTCTAAAAAAGACACGGGACGAGAAAGAGCGTCGGGGGCGAGGAGACCCTGAATCTGCGAAGCAGGATGGCGAACTTCGTCGGCAGCGTCCTGCTGGAGCTCTACAAGCGCCTTCATTGCCTCCTGGTACTTAGTCTCAAGAATTTCGTAGTCGCTGATGGTAGTTTCATGCTGCATGCGCAGGTCGAGAAGCTCTTGTGTCACGGTGTCGAGTTTGTCCGCAACGATCTTCGACTGAGTAGGGTTAGACGCTCGACTGTGCACCACTCCGTTATGCCGGGAATCCAAGTGGCTAGTAGCGGTTTCCAACGCTTTCAAATCGGCCTCATCCGACTCGGCAACCGATTCCGCTTCACCGGGGACGTCCTTTTCGAGATCAGGAACTGGTTCGCCCAGCTCTTCATCGGACTCGGGGATGGCGGTTTCCACGGCTTCTGTGAGCACATCCAGGGAAGTTGCCCGATTGCGAGGGTTGAACGCGCCCTTGACCACTACGGGGGCATGCTCCGGTTCCTCCTCGGGCTCCTGCTCGGTCCCGTTTTGCTGGACGTGGTCGAGTTCGTAGAGGAGATTGTCGAGCTTGCCCAAGCTGCGCTGGCGTTCAATCACGTGCTCCAGCCGTTCCATCTCCCGTTGCATGAGCTCCATGTCTTGATCCGCTTCGGCCAACCGTTCCTCCAAAGTGGCGATGTAATCTTCACAGTTGATCTCGCTCTCGCGGGCACGGCCAAGTTCCTTGCGCAACTCCGAGACGATGGCGGCATGCTTTTCTTCACCCGAGGAGTGTCCATCAAGCTTCGACTCGAGCTCATGCATATAGGTTTCGGTGCTGCTCTCGCGATCCATAAGCTTCTGAATGCGCCCCTGCAGTTGGGCGTTGACGGTTTCCACGTAGGCACATTTGGTTTCGCGCTCCAGAAGCGCGCTTTCGGTGCTGGACAGCGAGGAGCGAGTGTTGGAAAGAGACGACTCCAGACTCTGGATGGTCTTTTCATACTCGAGAACGACCTGTTCGATGGACTCCGCAAACGACTGGGAACGCTTGAGCCGCTCCACGGAGCTCCGACCGACCAGGCTGGCGACATCATTCAGCTCCGCCTCGCCGCCCTGTTCCGAATCTCTGGCGATGTCGGAGATCAGCTTGGCATGTCGCTGGCTGAGCGCGTTGTAGCTCTCCTGGACGTCGAGCAGCTGGTTCTGAATCTCGACTTCGCGCTCGTTCTGCCGCTCCGCCCGATCCGGGGGGGCCGCGCTTCGTCGACCGTTGTCCTCCGCGTTGCGGAGCTGCTGACGTAGGAACGCGACTTCCGCCTTCAACCGTTCAATCACGGCATGCTTGTCGCTCTCGTCGGTGACCTGTTGGATGCGGGGCTTGCTCTGGATCGCCCTCGCTCGTTGGGCGTACTGGACGGTGTTCAAGGTTTCGCTCAGGTGGAACTCCGCGGGGTTCACACAGGCGATCATGTAAGTGTAGGCGTTTCCACCCAGCGAATCCTGGAGCAGTCGCGTAAGTTTCGAGTCGCGGTAGGAAACGTGGGACCCGGATTGGCGAGACGACAGCTGCGAAATGACCTTTCCCAGGGCGGCGAGACCGGCGTTGATCGAGATACCTTCCCGGGCCCGTTCGCCCGAGGCCCCAGTGTTTTTCAATCTTTCACTTCCCGCCAGATCGACGAAATGCAGTTTGCTGTCCACCATAACAGAAGCATCCGCGCCAGACATCACATCCATCGACGTCCGCTTATCCTTGGGGGCGGGGGTGATGACCCCGTTGGGCGATTTGCGTTGCACCAGGTTCAAACTGAATACGGCGTGTGAGCGGGACGACTTGGCGTTGATGGCGGTGGAATCGGTCTGTCGGATGGAAGATCCGAAGCTGAGGGCGCCCATCAAGTCCTCAATCGAGTTGATGTTCACCTGGTGGAGCCCGGTGAGAATAATACGGCCTTTGGTGTCTTCGCGGATGGTGACTGTCCCACGGTCACCCTGGGGGGTAGAGTCGGGAACCAGGAGGTCGCGTAGTTGTTCGTTATAGATCTGCCAACTTCAGCATTTCCGTTCCAGCGCAATGGGGTGTCCGGATGCCTACTTCAACGTAAGTGGCTTTCAATTGCCAAGTCTTATCGGCACTTCCCTTCCCAAAGCTGGAAGTGGAACCGACCGAATATCGAGAAGGGGTGCGAAGACCCGTGCCGCTGTTCCGGTTCGGTTTGGACGGTCCTTCCAACTGCTCGAAGAGAAGCTGAGCCGCACGGGGGATGATTCCTGTTTCCGTCAGTCGTCTGCCGGATCGCGCAGTCTGTTGCGAAGAGTCGAACCCACCCATAGAGTTTGTTTGCTGCTCGCTCGGCCCCGAGGTTCCCATCGTGTAGGACTTGCCCGCACCGGATTGACCGTAGGCCAGGATGGAGACGTTGTAGCCTTGCAGGAAAGAGCTCACACTCTCACTGAGATACTCCCAGATGCCATCCTGGTCGACCGTCTCGGGAAACACTCGATCGAAAACGAACAGCTTGCGGCCCTGGGGCACATCGATGGCGACGCTGGTTGGGTTCATGACATGGACCATGGAGCGTTGGAAGCGCTGCGGGACCAACTCGTATCCGGGGTCGGTGGGCTTAAGAGGCGGGCGCACACGGACAGCTAGAGACCCGTCAGTACTTATCCAGGGGACCACAATAAAGGCGTCAGGTTCGGGTGCGCCGAGTGGAGGGGGTCTCCGCAACCTTGCATGCAGACCAGGTCGAACGGTCGCACCCTCCCGAATCAATCAGGATCACCCACCAACTTTGACCGCCGTCTTGCCATCCTCGTCGGAGGCCCGACTTCCTCCGCCATGTTTACTGCTCATGCTGAGGCGGCTGGTGCTGCGAGGGGTGCGCATGATGGCACTGATCGGACGCTGGGGCGCACCCGCGGGGGAACCGGGCGGCGAGCCGGTCATGGCCCCTTATAAGGATCGGGGAAGGAGAGGGGGGGGGAGGTTGGGCCGCGAGATCGATGGTATGCGGACACAGGTGGATGATTGGTCAGGGAACGGAGATGGTAGTCATCAGTAACGGAGAGGAACCCAGCAATGTATGCGATCTGCCGTGGGTGGTCGGTGGTGTGCGTGAGGAGGGGGGGTTGATTAGGATTATTATTTAGAATCGGGGGGGGTTCGGGTGAGATGGCGGCCTGCGACACTCTCCGACGTTCACGGGTCGTAATAAATGGGATTGATGAAGAGGATTCTGGTGGAAGTCTGACCGATTAGACGAGAAGGGAAGCGAGGCACAGATGAAAAAGCCAAATACAGAGGCAGGAAGGTGGTAGCCGACCACTAGCCAGATGGGCAGACAAAGGAAGGGCACCAACAGAGGAGGACTCCGAGGGAGAGACGGAGGGCAGTGAGCAGCAGCACTATTCCGGGCAGCGCCAACCACCGGAGAATTGAAGCGAAGGGGGGGAAGGAGCGACAGGACAGACACCCGCGGACAGTCGAGGCCGATATCTAGACTCCGAGGGTCGACGGATGACGGCGACACCCAGGAAAGACTGAGATGGGAGAAGAGGAGGGAGGCGGAGGGAGAAGGAGGAGGGAGGAGGAGGAGGGAGCTGGTGGAGAGGGAATAAGAACACGCACGAGAGAGAGAGAGAGAGGTAAAGAGATCAGACCAAACTCCTGAGCGAGGCGGAGAGTTCATTGGTGGCATCAAGGTTGAAGCGAAGCCGGATGGGGCGTGGAACTGACTGGGTTGAGACTAAGTGGAAAAGGAGGGCCGGCCAGCAACGGCGCCGTGGATGGGGGATGGTGAATGGACCACCCCTCCTCTTAGTGCTTCCCTTCACCCAGAAAACAAAAAAGATCCCCCGGTTGGGTCCTGGTTCCTGGTTCCTGGTTCCTGGTTCGTGGTTCGAGGCGGAGAGGAGAGTTCCTGACCTCTGGGGGAAGAAGTATCTACAGGACACAATTGTTTGCCTGTTTAGTCTACTTATCTGTATGTGCCCATGTGCCTCTATGTACCTACCTACTAACTACTACACGGCAACCAGTCCCGTACAGCCAGTCCCGTAACAGACCAACAGTACGGCGTTACCACCAACGCCAGGGGAAAAAAAAAAAAAAACCCCCACTCGCCGCCCATGCTGGAGGGTCCAGATCCTTCTTCCTTACGGAGGACAGGCTTAGATAGTAGATAGTAGTACTAGTAGTAGGGCCCAAAGTGCTGCGGATCCGATGTGGTCGGCCGTCAACAACAACTAACTAGCAGTAATTGTCTCATCCCCGACCGGCGCTCAACACAGACAATGCATTGCATTGGGAATTGCGGGAGCCCGGACGCCGGCAGGGCAGTTCCACGGTTCGCGGGCGGAGGAGGCCATCCATCCATTATTATTATTTCACTTGCGTTCGCCGGTCGCGTGGTTGTCAGTATTTTGGGCTGTTTCAGAATGCTTTCGACAATCTACTACTAAAAACTTCCCCCCCCCACAGCCAATTTGGCCCTGACTCGATCCCACGATACTCCTACCCGCGATACATCTCCCTCCGCAGGCCTCCTTACGCGCACAACCGACAGACAATGCGAAAACCTTAAGTCATCGCGGTTCCCTCCGCAATGCCTGCCACTCCGGCGCCCGTGTCAGACGTTGTGTTGCACTTGCACCTTCGAGATTGACCTACAGGAGACCGACAACTCTTTCAGCTCGCGCAGGACCCAGGAACTCCCGCCACAAACAATCGGTCTGCATCTGCATCCTTGCGCCATCGTCCAGTGCCACTTGCTGCCCGGATTGCTGGTCCGGTCACAAGCCAGGCTCAAGTGAAATGACGACCGACCGACCGACCGACCGAACCTCCCCGCTGCACGGTTGGACGTGGTCAGTGACAGTCAGTTAGTCTGAGTCCAGATGGAGAGAAGCTTGGCCTCGGGTGTTACAGTCTTACAGCCCGTTCCTGGCCGGCGGGTCGGCGTGGTGCCATCGAGGGCGTGCGACAGTCGAACCCCATCTCGAAGATCTGGAGGGGGGTTCATTGGCTGTGCGAGGGCCGGGTGGGCACCAGCTGGATCCTTAGCCTCGCCTGCGATATATGAAGCCTGCCCCGGCCAGTTGAGTGGCATCTGATTCATCGACGCACCGTGCTGCCCTTCCCACGGTCGGCGGGCTGCGTAAGTCGGCCGACCGCCTGCCTATCAGCATCGCCCTGCGAGATTAACCAGAGGATCCCCAATATTAGATAGCCCCCGGCCGTCATCCCCGACTCCAACGTGGGAGCTGCACGCCCACTGGCTTCTCCTGATCTATCATTTCCTGCTTACTTACCATGGCCTTATTTACTTGAAGTCTTCCGAATTGCCCTAGTTGCATGATCAATATTGGATTGGTGTTGATGGCCAATCACTCTGTTTGCTAACTAGTTATCTACCCTGCTGACCAACCCAATCGATTAACTATCCATGATGAAAAAAAGCCGTCCCGGCAGATAGATGAATGTCGGTGCGTGTTTCAATCAGGGTGGACATGGCAATAAATAGCAACAACAGGAGCAATTAATCTAACCAGCTCCGTAAAATAAGAAAAATACTTCCCTCCTAGGGAAGTTCCTGGCCGTTGAGCCGGCAGCACGGGCATTAATCCAGGAAAGCATTCTCCATAACTCATCTCAGCCACACATGAAACACCGACTGCAGTCCCTAAATATAGCAGCCTGCTTTCAGGTGATATTCAGACTCAGACCCAGACCCAGACCCAGAAGCCGAGAAACATGCGGTCTTCATGCTTCGCGCCTCGCTGCTGTCTGTCTATTCATTCCAGCCACTGCGCTGCCGACCAGGGATGTCAGGATGGGGTCTAGAGTTCCTACCCCTGAATCCGCCAGTCGATCCAGCCCCGGCACCACGCTCGTCCGGCAATGATCGCCCTGCAGACAGGAGCCTGTTTCTCCATACATTATTTGCTTTTTCCGGCTAATGATCCAAAAAACAGATCTTCTGGCAATAGTTCTGCCCCGTCTTGAGACGCATTCAACAATGGTGCATACGATCTATGCCTTCTTTGCCGGCCATTCTTCCACGCCCAGGGCCCACGGCCACACCACAATGGCGGACAATGAGACAGGCCGCGAGTCCCAATCATCCGGGTGGATCCCACCCAACTGTCAATGTCAGATCCCTACTGCATCCAATGCCCAGACGGACGATTGGCAGCCAAGATGCGTATGGCCGTCTGGGCTCTGGACTCTGGACTCTGGAGCTCCTGTCCTGGAAAACAACCAGGAACAGGCTTTAGGCCCGGCCAACCACCCAGCACCTACATACTCTGTACAACATCCATACGGTCCTGTGCCCAGTCCCTGCATTAGGTCTTTCCATGTCCAACTTCGTCTTTTCTAGCTCCATATCGATACGCATTGGTAGGGACATCGCTGCAGGGGCCCGACTCGCACCTGCCTCCTACCCTTTTTTTCACAGCACCCATTCATCTACTATCCATCTCATCTCAATTCCTCGACCTCGGAGTGCACACTGTGGATACTAATCCTAGCACACACAGATCCCAACAGGACTACTCCAGCCTCCAGCCCCCTCCCCATCCCCATCCCCATCATTAACTAATCTACCCCCCCGTACCGGCCTCCAGCAGGTAATTATCACACATCTACCAGGAATGACGTAAAGCAAATACCCCAGTTCGAGGCACCAACACCAGATCTCATCTCCACCGATCTAAACATGCTCAGATCCAGGTCGTACTCATCACCAAACTATCGGAAAATATCCAATAGATCACTACCTACCTACCCTGGAGGTACCTGGCAGACAGTCACAATCCCTCCCCAGCCCCATCTCAACCCATCTCACTAATGACGCCACCACATCCTACCTACCTACCTACCACCAACCACCAACCACCCACCAAAAACCTCACGAGATACTGAGCGATAGATCCATCCATTCCCCCCCCCCCCCCACATCCAAAGATAGAACACATCCAAAATCCAAAGTATTTTATCAGAATTATCAGGACCAATCACCCTTGAAGTTGGAAATTTCGTAAGTGGCGCTGCCGCATGCAAGGGGCTGGGTCGATTACCCACCCACCACCCATTCAGCTGATGAGATCATGAGATCTATCTACGGTACTCTGCGGAGGATCGGTAGATCGACTATCTGAATATAGGTAGTATCTACAGTGGAGTCGGTATCTAGTCGGTAGGTATACTCCGTGCAAGGATGTGGGTCTGATCCTGCTGGGCGAGGGCGAGGGCGATGGCGATGGCGATGGGTTATCTCCGTGGTTGGGGTTCTAAAAATATGTGTGGGTGTGGGTGTGGGTGTGGGGGATATCTTCAGTTGTGTGGAGAGTACTCCGGTTGTCTGTTCACTTTCTTTATAGAAACTAAGTGTGTGAAGTGGTAGGATGTTAAACAACTCGTCATGTTCCTGAGACTGATAGCTACTGGTATAGGTCTGATGAATTTAGATAGGTAATGGTTTACTAGCCAGGGGGGTGGATCTGGATATTGTTTCCAGTAAATCGGAATGAACCTCTTCCTGTTGCGCTAGAACTAAGGAATAGATCGGAGCAAGGTGATAATGGGTTGGATATTACAGCCTTTCACTGTAAACCACGTGTCATGTGATGCTGTTGGTAAACAAGGACCTCGCGCTTCTTCTTTTCTCTTCACTTCTCTCCTCCCACCCCCTCTCCTTCATTGTTGATTTTTCATCAATAGTCAACTAACCTAGTGCAATCGGACCCTGTCCACAATCCTTTTTGCTCTGCCGTGTCTTTCCATCATATAGATACCTCCCTCCAGTTCCCAGAAGCTAACAATCCAGCCACCGTTTAACGCATGGCCCTTACTGACCCCTACAACTCATCCGACCGATCAACAGACAATGGACCCTTCTTGACCATAATTGTCAGAACCTCGTACAGGACGTCGGCAGCGGCCCTACACCAGTCAGCCCCAGACAAAACACCACAAGACATGATCATACATGGTAGAGAGCTCAGCATTGGTATCATACGCCGGCGCAACCTCCACGATATCCGCCCCGATGAAGTTCAAGCCATCCAATCCGCGAACAATAGTCCGGAGCTCCCGCGTCGACCACCCGCCTGTCTCGGGTGTCCCGGTTGCCGGAGCATCTGTATACCGGCATCAGCAGGGCACTTCTGAGTGACGATGGAACATACACGCAGGATCCAGGGTATCGATATCGATCGACAGATAAACAGGGTTCTCGGCCCCAACGCGATCCCTGATCTTCTTGATGATTCCGTCGGTTCCTACAGTATTGATGTGTTAGTGGAACTCTTCTGCGGACGACCACCACGCACCGATTGTGTCGATCTCTCTAGCCTCGACGATTTCAAACCCACAGTATCCGTCGTTCTCATAGTCTGAAGGTCCGGAGAGA
Source organism: Aspergillus heteromorphus CBS 117.55 (assembly GCF_003184545.1). Lineage (NCBI taxonomy): Eukaryota > Fungi > Ascomycota > Eurotiomycetes > Eurotiales > Aspergillaceae > Aspergillus > Aspergillus heteromorphus. The sequence goes on from NW_020290452.1 coordinate 66,552, forward strand.
GTGGTACGAATACCCGCGTGGATGTTGGTGTCGTTCTTCAGGAGCCCTTCCATCGCGGCGTGGTAGAAGTAAGTCCCGTGGTTGATCGCCGCAACCTGGCTGGGTGAACCGCCGAAGACTTTGGGTTTCCAAGAGTCCCTATTCGGTGAGCATCATAGATGATACCAGCAGGGGCATTGGAGCTTACAGGTGGCTGTCGAAGTGGATGACCGTTACAGGTCCATAGGCTCTGTTGATACTGCGCAGCAGGGGCAGCGTGATGGTGTGATCTCCACCCAGCGTGATGACGCGAGGCAGGGTCTTGCCGGCTTTGGAGAGCCCGTACTCGTCCGCATTGGTGAATGGTTTGCGCATTAAGACACTGTTGTGGCCTTCTTCGATCTGTTGAATCGCCCAGGCGTTGTCATATCTGCGTGTCTTAGCATAAGTCTCCCAGATACGATGGTGTAACGCACGAGGTGACTGGGATATCGCCACAGTCCAGAATCTTCAGATCGCTGACGAAGGGGTTGGCTTGCAGAGGCACATTATACCCACCACTAAGATCTGATAAGCTATCCTGCGGGGGCATGCGCAATTGAGAACATTGGACACGCACTAAAGGTTGAGACGACGAGATCCTTGTCTGATGCCGCTGGGCCCGAATCTAGCACCGGGACGGTATGAGGTTCCTGTGTCAAACGGGGCGCCTATGCAGGTTAACCTCGGCCAATAAGTGCAGGGAGAAACATGCCTATGAATGCAATGTCGTATCTCTCGGCCTCGCTGGAAAGGCAGGGGAAGTACGGCAGACGGCCAAAGGTCGTGATTCCCGAGAAGACCGAGTCCGCCTGTTGAATCAGCCATCGCTGACACTGACCACGAGGACATTCACTCACCTGGGTGCCTCCATCTCCGGGAAGGGTGTCGTACCACAGTCTCTGGTGCGGTCCAGCCAAGGGAGTCTGGTCGCTGTGGGCAGAGGCCACCGCGGAGAGAACAAGCAGGCAGAGATGACTGAGAAACATGCTGTGGTTATTGAGATCAATGGCTTGAAAGGACTGATCCTGCATTGCAGGGAGAGGATGTTATATGTCCCTCGTCTCCATTAAAAAGCTAGAGTCCCACAGCACATTCTGTTCTGGCAACACTCGACTGAGTCCAATGACTTTGCCAGGCCTCGCTGTGTGCGCCACATACCATGGGACATTTCCGGCATAGACGTTCGTGCATCAACGATCCGACTGATATGCTGATAGGATAGGAATATTTATCATATCACATCCTCCTCCTGCGACCTTCTATAACAGGAAAACCATTCGAGTGCACCAGTGGAGCATGCGCCACCAACGTCAATAGCAGATATGTGCCGTTTCTTCTTGCTCAAAATCCGTGAAGTGCAGAACAGTCTGTATGCCAAACGTCGGATGACAGACCATCGTGGATGCAAAGCAGATCAGCCTCATGGACCAAATAGGAAGGCCGGCAGAGAAGCTGTGGGGTTCTTGGTATTGATAAGCGTGCATGAATCAATCCACCGGGCGTATCATGTCTAGCTGCGTCTGAATGTCAATACAGCCAGCTTATCAGCTGCGACGATCATGTTTCTGCCCTGTCTAGTCTTCCGGCAACCAGGCCTAGATCCCGTTCAAGCCTTGATGGCAGGACTGGGGCGAGCAAGGGTCTGATATTATCCCATCCAGCGCTACAAAAAGTACTGGCGCTCCAGACAACCCCACATTATTTACACCACCTTCCTAGTACAGCGACGAGATAGAAACCCGGCTCTATTTCCAACACAAAACCTGACTTTGAGACATTGCTACTCATCTAATGCATTACACAGCTGTCGTGGCACCATCCACAACACCGTCCTCCAATCGATCATGGACGTCCATCCGCAGAAAAGCCTTATCGACCTCCTTTTTCCAGTCACTCCCGGCTACAATCGTCCACTCCAACGCCCCCACCAGATAGAGCGCAATGCACTGTCCCACCCACAAGCCCTTCAGCCCCCATCCATGGAAGGCCATCCAGATCCCCAGAGGGAGCGCGCCGCAGTAGTAACTAACCAGGTTGACCAGCGCGCCGACGTGCTGCCGTCCCATGCCTCGCAGACTCCCACCGCAGCTCCCATTCAATCCATCCGCAATCTGGAACAGCGCCACCCACGGCAGGACCTCCGCCGTAAGCCGGACCACTCTCTCGTCGGAGTTGAATATCTTTGCAAACTCGTGCCGAGTCCCCATCAGCACAGTCAACACGACCCCTCCCAGCACCATACTCAGCCAGGCAGCCGTATTAGCTGCTCTCGCTGCACCCGACGCATCACGAGCTCCTAAAAGATTTCCCACGCGCGCCGACGTGGCAACCCCCACGCCAAAGGGGATGGTGTTAAGGACCTGGTCAGCGGTCATGATGACGCTCTGTGCGGCGAGCGGAATAGTTCCCAACCTGCCGGCCGCAAGAGCCACAATCTCAAATGCCCACCACTCCGAGCCTACGTGCACCACACCCAGAAAAGCCAGGCGGGCAAATGTTCCAAGGTTCTGGAACGACTCGCGCGACCAGCCACCCCAGCACTCGGAGCCCGCCACAAACCGGGCATACAAGACAAGCAGCACAAAAGACAGCCAGTAGGAAATGCCCGTTGCAATTGGCGCACCCAGCAATCCCATGTGAAGCGGGTAACAGAAGAGATAGTTGAGCAGCGCATTAAGCGGCGCCGTTATCAGCAGGACATACGTCCCCGGGCGCATGATTCCTACACCAATCATCAGCAAGGATCCACAGCAAACAACCCAGCAGGTACCTTACCCTGAGCCTGCAAATACTTCTTCATAACCTCGAAGTAAATATACCCCAACCCCCCCGGGATCAGATAGGTGAGAAAGCGCGCACTGTCCCTCGAAAGCCGGGGATCCTGGCCCAGCAGAAGAAATACCGGCTCGGAGAACGCCCACAGAATCGCAACCGGAACATAGAACAGACCCAGAACAAGAAATCCCCGTTGCAGCAAGATCCCCAGATTATGCTTATTCGCGCTGCCCGTAAACGTCGCCGACGCCAGCGTGTCCAGCGCAGTCGTGCCGCCCAACGCAATCATCCACCCCGTGATCATGGCAAACATTAGCGAGAAGGCCGTTGTCGCCAGATTCTCGGGGGAGGAACGTCCCACGATCAGCACGGAGGTGGTCTGTAGGCTGTTTTGCAGCGTGTATGCCAGAATCACCGGGACGGAGTCCTTCAGTAGTCGAAGAAATTCTGCCAGGAAAGAGCCCTTCGCATTGCTGGCGATGTTGGTCTCGCTCGGGCTGGAGAGAAGGGAGGTTTGCTCGGTAGGCATATCCGAGGAGGAGACGCTACTGCAGTAACTGTGATCTGGAGGAGAGTCGTACATGTTGCAAGGTGAGGACGTAGAGCTTCGCCTTTCGAGAGATATCCACGATCCAAGAGAATGGGATCATGGCTGTATAACAATTCTCAGTTAGGTTAATATTCCCAATTAACTTACCATCTCCAGACAAGACAGACACCCACCCCTTACCTCGATCGGATCAGCACCGACGAACCAACCAGCCCGATACCCAAATGATCCCCCGTGGAGATCCGCGATCCACATCTGTGCTCCAGCTGTACATATGTCAGACGCTAGGCTTATCAGCCGTCGTGACCCGTGAGGCCACAAAGACGGTGGCTCTCCCGGTATTCACCTATTCGGGAATCTGTGGGGGTGGTCGATTCATGCTGTGTGACGTCCAGGACATATAGCGGATGGTGGGGATATCGGATGAAGGGACATACTTCCTTGGTTGGGATGCGATGGATGTGTTGTGCTGGTTCCCGATATGGTAGGTCGGAGACATTCCGCAAGTTATCTTGTTTGTCGGTATCAATTGACCATCTATCTTGCAGATGAGGCAGTGGTATCATGGATGGACGGCGACTATACATGTGGATTAACATCACGCTAATGGTATAACTGTCCAATTATACTCGCCCAAAATCTCACATGCAATCTGACAAGTCCAATTCCCACAGCCCAGAAAAGAGACTTCCTTCACGATAACAAGATAAAAAAATCATCTTAATGGCCACAATCGATCTAGCAAACCAACAAAGAGGGACATTCACCCACTCCGGAAGCCCTAATTAATCTATCTCTCCGCCGCTATTCGCCCACGTACGCCAGTCCTAACAAAGCAAAATAAGCCCTATGCAATACTAAATCGCATTATGCATCTTATCAGCCTCCAGCGCGGCCAACTATCTCATGAATGAGCGCACGCCTACGTAGTACGGCGAGAAAGTCGACGTCTCGTCTCGGATCTAAACCCTACGCCCCGGGCAGGGACGGACCGCTATTTATCCTTCTATAGCAGGGGATTAACTATTAAGCCCTTTAGCCCCGGCCAGCTGACAGGGGAGGAATCCTTCCGTCCAGTCCTAACCCAGAACAGACGCCAGAGATATCGTCCGCTCGTGTGATTCGGTGGAGGATCGGTGTTTCAGCCTTTCTGCTCCGACGGGCATGAGGCTATATTTGCGATGTAACTTCATTTTCATGTGGCGGTTATACAATGAGAACATATATCGTCATAAGGTACAGGCCCTGCGATGGAGATTAGTACGTCTATAATTACTCAACACACGGATTGCTCAATGAATGCTTGAAGAACAAACAACATGCATTTGGAACCTCCCCCGCCGATAGACGTGACAGTTATTCGCGAAAAGAACCCCTCGCAGTTCGCGGACGCAGAAGCAGACAGCACCGACAGCCACGATCTCCCCATCGAACAAGATCAAGATGGCAAACCACCTATCCATCCCACGCCCACCGCCGACCCATTGGATCCACTCAACTGGTCAAGCATACAAAAACATACCATCCTAGGAATTGTCATGTTCATGTATGCTCTCCTCCCTTCTACCTAGCCAACTAACCCAGACACTACCACTAAATATTAAACTAGGTACTTCCTATTCACCTACATCACAACCACCACCGTACCATCATTCACCGAGATCCAGGCTCAGTACGATATCAACTACTCGCAGGTCAACTGGACGGTCGCCATCCCGGCACTGGGTCTCGCCCTGGGACCGCTCCTCTGGTCCTCCCTGGCGGATATCTATGGCCGTCGGATCGTGTTCATCGTGGGGACGGTCATCGCCGTCGTCTCGACTGTTGGCGCCGCCGTCGCGACGACTTATGGCGGGTACATGGCTGCGAGGTTCTTCCAGGGGTTTGGTGTCAGTCCGGCTTCGACGGTGGGGATGGCTGTTGGTATGAGATGACATGAAATGATATGTCCAGCAGACACGGATTTCAGCCATAGCTAATAGGCCTCACAGTAACCGACCTGTTTTTCGACTACCAGCGCGGCCAGAAACTCGGGCTCTGGGTGCTGGCTATTGACTCGGGGCTTCTCTTGGGACCTACCTGTGCGTTCTTTGAGCTTCATACAGCACAGCAGAATTGACAGTGTGTACTGATTATTAACTGAACTGCTCCTTCAGTCGGCGGCTTCCTTAACCTCTTCAGCGCGGCCTGGATCAACTGGTTCAACGCCATCCTGTTCGCCCTCCTCCTCGTGCTAGAACTGCTTCTCATGCCGGAGACACTCTACCCGCGCACCCTGATGCTACAGCACATGCCCATGCGCACCCCAACAACCCCAAATTCATCCTCTCCCTCCAACAACACCCCCTCCAAGACGTCAAACCCCCAGACACCCTCCCCCAACGCACCAAATCTCTCCCCTTCCTAAACCTCCACCCCCTCCCCGGCCTCAAGCACCCGCCCCTCCACGCCTCCCTGACCCGCTTCCTCCTCACATTTCAACTCCCTGTCATCCCCATCGCCGTCCTCGGCTACTCCTTCACGTGGTACTGGTGGGTGATGTCGGTGATCACGATGGTGCCGTCCGCGTACGCGGAGTACTCGCCGCTGATCCAGGGCTTGCTGTTTTTAGGATTATTGGTGGGCACGTTGGTCGCGGAGGTGAGCTGTTCGGGGGCGTTGAGTGATAGGCTTGTGGGGGTGTTGGCGAGGAGGAATGGGGGGGTGAGGGTGCCGGAGATGAGGCTTTGGGGGGGTATGGCGGGATTGGGGGGACGGTGGGTTAGTATTTCTTTTATTTTTTATTTCTGTGTCTGTTTATGTTTCGTTCTCTCTCTGTGTATGGGTGCGGTTCTGTTGAGATAATAAGGGTTGGAATCGTGGCTGACGAAGAGTATATATATAGTGGGCCTGATCCTTTGGGGCGTGAGTATAGACAGAGGATACCACTGGATGGTAGGGCAGGTGGCGTTCTTCTTTTGTGGGTTTCTTTCTTTCCTTCTCTCTCCCCCCCTGCACCCCAACCCTATATCACCTACCAACCAACTACATATCCTAACCTATATATCCACCTAGTCTCCGCAGGAATCCAAATCGGCAACACCGTCATCACAAGCTACATCGTCGACGCGTATCCCCTGCAATCCACCAGCGTGATTATCTTTTATGCTGTGTTTCTCAATCTGAGCGCGTTTGCGAATCCGGTTCGTTCTTCTTTTTTCTCGTCTCTTAGATCCCTTCCTCTTGCCCCGTCCCTCATCCTCCATCCTCCATCCCCCATTCCCCTCCGGCATTCAAATCATCCACACTAATATATATATATACCCGTATCTGTATATACAGTTCTTCATAGCCCAATGGGAATCCTCCGCGGGCTGGACCTGGACATTCACCACACAGGCCCTGGTGGTTCTTGTTGCGGGGACGGGGGTGCTTATCTCCTTGCAGGTGTTTGGGGGGAGGTTGAGGGCGAGCGCAAAGGAACCGGGGTGGGTGAATGCGGAGTTTGATTCTTGAGGGGATTCTTTTTTTCCTTTTCTGTCCTATTTTATTCCTCTCTCTTTTTTACTTTTCGATTGGGTTCGCGAGGTTTGGCTAGGTTGGGCTTATTATTTAAGATTTATCGTCTATGGGATATTGGGTAGATGGGTATGTAAATCCTGGTAGATACTATATATATAAGATACGTTGCAAGCCCGCCTCCCTCCCATCGAAGACCATCCTTATCGAACCCGGCATCTTCAATTTTACCTTAAGGAGGTCAAAGATGAACTTGATTCATACATCAATGAGGCTCGAGCATACCACCGCATTGAATTGGCGTGTGCAAGCTCTGAACGAATCTATTTCCCTGGATGTCATGGTGTTATCGCTGGTCTTGGTATATCGAAGTTCACCTCCGGTTTTACTACTCCTCGAGCCGTTGTCCTTGAGCCCGTCAGGCCAAAGCTTCCATCACGACGAATCCTAGCAGCCTACAGAGAAGATGAAGATAGCTGCGAACTTCACAATCAGCTCACTATTCTAGGATGCCTCGGTGTTTTTGAACTGGAATACAATCATAGCCTCTTCCATGGTCGTATCCGCGTCTTTTAGCATTGCACCGACTAGGGATCACGCATGGTGATATCCGAGATGATCATTTCAGACTACCAGATGACTATTATGATACGGTCCTGTATGATTTAATAATTCAAGAATCTGAACACCTTTATTTGTTACTGAAAGGCTTAGTATATCAATATTTATTACTGTTTCATAAGAAAGAATATTAAAAACGATTTTACAATTTATATACATACCACGAAGGTTTATATGTACTTTTCAGTCTCTAGGGTTTGCCATTTTTTTTTCTTCGATTATTTGATCTTGTTTAGATGCGGCCCAGCTTAGGCTGTACCATTCACCATGATACTAGTAATAAGTCTCTCACAGCCCTTGATATTGAACAGCCACACTACACCACACAAAATTTACCTATTAATCTACTTACTTATATCACCTCAATCAGCAATCAGTAAAAAACTAGTTTAGTACAGAGTACAGAGTATGAATATATACATATATATATACATAATCGACACCAGATCCAACCTATTATTTCCTATTCCTATGAATTACCATGTCATCATACCCACCACGTGGCCCGCCACCTACCCACCCACCAACCAACTAACATACCTACCTGCCCAGACACGGACGGATAAACGGACAGACAGACAGACAGACAAACAAACCAACGACCATGCTAAGCTACGTAGGCTACACGTGCACGCGACACCTGCACGTCACGAACAGGTATCAGGCAAGGTGTCAGTCCGAGGCTGGCTGGCTGACTGACTGACTACATTCCATGTAGGTATAGTACATAGCCAACCAACCACTATGACGAACGGGGCCCTAACCACAGCACAGCCCACCACTGGCACGTAGTGGTGGTAGTACTCCACCTACCCTGTCATCATCATCATCATCACAAGCATATGTATGTATGTATGTATGTATGTATGTATGTATGTATGTATGTATATATGTATCTACGTATGTACGTATGTATGAAGGGATGGGATAGGATGGGATGGAATGGAAAGGAATGTGTCCCCAGTCCGCCTCCTGCCAGAGCGACATAACCGTGCATGCATACACGCCATCAGTACATCCAAACATGACTGGCCCCCCTCCTCTCATTCCTGATCTTTCCCCTCCGCTCTTAGTCAGTACTAGTGCTCTGCCCTTGTCTGGTTTGGGTAATGATTCTCTTTCTTTTCTTTTTTTTTTTCGGCCATCTTCTTCTGTCTTCTGTGCATGTTGGTCTTTCGTTAGGAATCTACAGTCTGTTTGTTCTGTACTAGTTACGTATATTGTATACATGTGGTACTCTGGGGCATATGACATCAGACTAGAGTGTCAACATAGGCATAGCTGTTAAGCAGAGTTAATTCAGTAAATGTCAAAGCTCCCAGCATATGATAATCAAATATGGTAGATAAATCTATTGGTATGGTGGTAGTAGTAGTAGTAGTAGTAGTAGTAGTAGTAGTAGTAGTAGTAGTAGTAGTAGTAGTAGTAGTAGTAGTAGTGGGTGTCTAAGTACGCAGTTCCATCCCAACAAGACAGACAGACAAACACGCGCACAAAAAGATCGAATCAACCAGCAACCCCGAGACAAGACAACCGAGTCATCGCAGAATGGTATCATAACAGACAAGACAGACAGAAGAAGCCAGTCACTTGCATGCAGCCGCAGACAAAATGCAGATCCCCGTCCCAGGAACGAATCAGAAATGTATCACAAAGGAAAGGTGGTAATAATAAAGAATAATAAGAGGAAGAAGAAGAAGCCCGCCGCGCTGATAACGGGGGTATCAATAATCAGACGCAGCCGCAATCCAGCCAGACAAGTCCGAGCCAAACCAAACGCGCTCAAATGCAATCCGATGGTAACAGTAGAATCAAACAACGCTCACGCGCCTGTATCCCTGTGTGCGAAGTATGCATGCATCCCATCGCGGGACAAAAATCAGTATTACTTTTGGTTCCGGTGGTGTAGGGTAGTGAAGTGTAGTGGGTGAAATCGCGCGCCCTTATGCGGATGTCGGCCGGCGCAGGATCTCCTCGCAGTTGGCGTCAAATCGCATGTTCCACAGTCGGATGCTGTGCATCAGCTTCTCCGTGCTCTCCAGCTCGCGGTCGCGGCCGAAGATCGTCTCGACAAACTCACACCCCGCGTTGCGGCCCATTGACACGCCCTTGCTCCCTTCGCGCTTGGCCACCTTCCACATGAACTGTTCGCACATCTTCAGCAGCTTCTTAAATCGCGCCCACAGGCGCTCGCCACTCTCCAGGAAATCCTCCACGATCTCGTGCGCCTCGCGCCGCTTGATGCGGTCCAGGCACTCGTCCGCCCGCTTCACCTTACCGGCCAGCTTGATCAGCAGCAGCCACAGATCCCCCGCCACGTCCGCCATCGGGGTCGACACGCCGTGGTGGAAGATGGTCCAGTCGTAGATCCACTTGCCCAGCGAGTTGGCGTCGAACACACTGCCCAGCAGGATGATGGGCATCTCCGTCGGATCCCAGTTCTTGATCGAGTACCCGGGGGGGATGCCGGCGCGCGCGGCGTCCGCTTCCGTGGCCTTGGGGGCGGGCTTGGCTGGGCCGGGCGGGCTTGGGTTTCGAGGGGGTGCGCGTGGAGGTGGACTGGCGGCGCGCGCGGGAGCGCTTCGCGGAATCAACGTCGTCCTGGTCCGGCACCTGAGTATAGGAGAAATAAGGATCAGTGGGTGGCTTGGGCTTGCGCTGCGGCGTCGTCGGGTTGCGACGGGGAGGACTGGATTCCTCGCGGAAGGCGTATCGGGGCGCATCGTCGAAGACGGAGGGCTTGTACGACGGCTGCGGCGGAGGGGCAGGACCCCACGGACCGGCGGGCGCACCAGACATGGTACTACGGCGACGATGATAGCCACCAAAAGAAGCACTTACAGGATCGTGCTTGCGCGGCGGCGTGCCGTACTCGGGCGGCGGTTCGTAGAACCCTTGCCCGTACCCGGCGTACCATCCTGCGGTCTCCTTGGTGCCGGCGTAGCTGGCTTTGCGATTGTGGCGCTTGGGAGGGCCGCGTGGCGAGGCGAAGGGGGTGGCGAACTGCGAGGCGTAGTAGGCGTAGTGCGGCGAGGTGGGCGGAGGGTTGGAGTAGTCGAAGGCGGGCCACCCGGCAGGTGGACTGGAGTATTGGTACATTATCGAGAAACAAGCATGGAGCAGCAGCCGGCAGCAGAGCGGAAGGACAACTTTTTTTTTGGGGAGGGTGGATGGAATGGGGAAGCCTTCCCACGCGCAGAGCGATCGCTAGAAATGGAGCAGCAGAAAAGCAGAAAAGCACACAACCCAGGTAATATTATACAGGATATCGTTCAAAAGCCGGATCGACGCCGAGGGAACAGGACAACGGAACGGGGTATCGATGAGAGAACCGTCACCGCGGTACGGAATCGAGGGGAGAGGAGGAATCGAGCTGGATGTGCTGAGAGTGCATTTGAACGTCGTCACTCGAACTCGAAGGCGGCGGCTGAGTTGTGGGAGTTGTGGGAGTTGAACTACCCGGATGATGAGAGGGGGTTCGGAAGAAGAGGATGGGGACGGGGGACAGTCACCCAGGTAGGAAAGCGACGGAGAGGGGAGGAGAAGACCCAAGAAGGGCGTCAAGACAGGATAAGATGAGGCAGTCGAGGGAGTCAAGGAGGGAGAGAGAGAGAGAGAGTGAGTGAAAGCCAACCGGTTTTGTAAGAAAGTCGGAATTGGAGTGGGTGGGTGGGGGCCTGGTAAGAAAGGCACCGTCAGGTAAGTAAGTAATCTATTCCGCCGGCAGAGCCACGCTAGTGCCGCTTTAGTGTTTACGCCAGATACCGTCACGTCCGGTTTGCGCGAGACTGATACAGAGGTAATTTATACCTCCCAATATAAGGAGAGGAGGTAAGGTAGGAGATAGTTTCAGTAACTGTAGGGCGGGTGAAACGAGCAGGAGGCATCTAACTCATCCCATCCCATCACCGAATAATCCAGAGGATGATCCCTCCGGGTTTGAGTTCATGTGAGAAATCGCCGCAGGGGCCCAAGTCATAGTCGCAGCAGCGACTGGTGCTTAAATATTCGATTGGCGCCATGGGGGGGAGTCATCTGAACCGCCCTGTTGGGCATCCCGCCTTGGATTGATTCCTGACTGGGCAACGGCTGGCTCGGTTCTGTCGATAATCGGAGTGGGAGACGGAGATCTCATCTCTGTCCGCCATCCGCCATGATAGCCTTGACTCTCCCTCAGACCTTTCCCATCACGTTGTCGTCCTCCCCCTCCATGGAATGTGAGTCATGATCATATTTGCCGCGGGTGGCTCAGTCGTGAAGAGGATATTAATATCCTCTCCTCAAGGTAATCACCATTATCACCATTCCTCCGTCAGACGGTGGCTCATCCATCCTATACAGGCCGACTCTGTGCCACCGGCCGTCACTCTCCCTCTCCCTCTCTCTCCCTCTCCCCGTTCCGCGGTGGCGAAGGCGACGGCGAAAGGCGACGGCGCGGCATTTGCTTCCATGCGAGTTCCGATCCGAAGTATAGAAGCATACCCCGAACATCTACTGTACAGAGGAACCATCTACTGCATCCTGGATCAGGGTCGAGATCAGGTCAGGTCAGGTCAGGTCAGGTCAGGTCAGGGTCCAAAGTACCGTACATCCAACCATCCCCATAGGTAGACGCCCCGAATCTCGACGGGCGGGTTCCATGGACAGGGCGCGGATGAACCCGTCGGCAATCCATGGGTTTCATCCGGAACCCGACCACCTACCTACCTTAACCTATCTACCATCTAAACCGTTTGTTTATTCTAGATACCTGGAGGACCGTAGTAACGAGCCATGGGGCATGGCATGGCCTGGGTTGGGCAACAGGTGGTGGAGGATGGGCGTTACCGCCGCCGCCGACAGCTGGGCAGCAACCACACCTTGCTGGAATCCTTCACGTATCGGACGCCGCCTGTTGGACAGACCGCAAGTTGGGAGTCGAGCGCGGCAGTTTAAAAATCGTGCCGTAGGAACGAAACCGGCTTCCGGTACAGCAGATAATAAAAGCCAAGACAGACTCGTAGCAGATAGAGCCCATCGTGTCTCGACATGGCACTATTGGAAGTCGCGGGTGCTTCCCCGATGTGATAGACGATAGACCCTCATGCGCGATGCTGCCGACCGGCAGGCGAAAGGGAAAAAAAAGCAAGACCAGATGCCGCGACACTACGGCTTAGAAAACTGCGACTATCTACCGAGTACTCTGTAGATAGATACCAGGTACTCCGTACCTAGATACTGCTAGTCTTCCGTGTATCGAGGCAGAGATTTCCGCGACCCCTGGCAGATAGGCAGCTCCTTTCACGCGCGGGCTGGAGGGACTAGGCTGGTCGGGTCGCACATGGCGCTCGGGGGTGCAAGCAGGTCAGCGACGGATGTGATCATGGTTACGTGGTGGCGTCGCTGGTTGGACTTGCGACGGAGGAGTCACAGGCCGCGTTTGGATATCCTGAATCATATCAGAAACCTTAAGGGTCGACGCCAGGCTTGCCCGAGTGGGTTAGAGATGGGATGGATATTGGGCGAGGAGTGGGCGAGTGCCGGGCGCGGGATCAGGGCCGGGGGAGGGAGACGGAGACCCTAACCGCTCGGCGTCAACGGTTCGAATGCATGACTATGACCATGACCATGGCCATCCAGCTATGTACGTATAATGGCCGGCCGGACCTATCGCTCCCAAGATTGAGACCATCCGAGACGCGAGGCTACACAGCATGAGACTGGGAGGAGATATTACTCCGGGACCGCACGGAGGATGACGAAGGGCAGACAGGGCAGACAGGAAATTAGCATCCATCTAATCAACGCCCGCACAGACAGACAGACAGACAGACAGAGAAGGAAATCGTCTAGAATTAGAAAGCACACCCTAACCGGATCAGTCAATCGAGAGGAGGGTCAGCCAGCGACCCACCGCTCCGTCCCACCAACCGCAGAGTTTTCACCGTCCCTTGCTCCAGCTGGGCCGATGATCTAGACTTCTGGAACCCGTAAAGTACCAGATACCTGCGCCGCGGTGTACGGTACCGTACATACCGGCGTACCCGTACCTTTGCGCGGGTTATTGAAATATTTGGCGTTTGAGATTCAGTTTGATTTGATTTGATTTGACTGCTATACTTTGCATGCCCGGGCCCGCGATGGATGGAGCAGGGCCAATATTAATCCAGTAATCCAATGAAGACGGGCCCATTAACACGGCAACGCACAGCAGCCATGGCAACCTAGATTTACATTGACTCCATACAGTGTCTATCTATCTATCCACTTATTCTTTCTATCAGTTTGTGTATATCTAGATACCCATCTATCAATCCATCCATAATTCTCTCCTGTAGAGAGAAAAGCAGAAACAAAAAGCAAACGCAAATAATCCATCCCCTGCATACGCGCTCCCAGCCGCATGCCGATCGCGCGGCCGGAATTCGAGTCTCGTGTGCGCTGTGCTGTGCAGGCAGATTCCTGCCTGCCTGCCTGACTATCTACTTACCCACTCACGCACACACACACACAGCCCACCCAGTCTGTCTGTCTGTCCGTCCATCCGTCCGTGTTTCTTTTTTATTTGATTTGATTTGATTTAATTTTATTCGGCCTGCCTGTCTGGTTGTTCTGCCGTTCTGCTGGGATTGTGCGCATGACTCAGCCCTTGCCCTGAGCCCTAAGCCTGCATGCTCACCTCAGATGGATGAATGGATGCCTTACTTCTCAGTATGACATGGCGAGTAAAGTAACTGCTACCATACATACACTTCGGGTGGTCAGGGCAAGTCATCCGCCCGAAGGATTTTACTAGCTATTACCCGGGCTTCCACATGGTGTATCTACATATGCCGTGGAGATGAGGCGAGGTGAGATGTGTAAACTAGAGAGGGGATAACTATGGATGGGTGTTCCGCCTGGAGAGGACAGATATGGTACATACATGCATGCATACATGCGTACATGCGTACATAAATTCATATATTCATATAGCACAGCATCAGGCTAGCTCTCCCTATTCGCGACTACCTATCTATCAAGACCAACGAATACGCCGTGAACCCAACACCGGCGCAGGCGGCGCAGATGCTGTATGTGGCTATGTGCGCTTTCTGCAGGTTTCCGCTTCCGCGCGAGTCGGGAGGATCGTGATCTGGCAGCAGGCGGTTAGGTAGACTTACCACTTACCACTTACCAATTCCCAACTTACCACTAACTTGTTTGGATAAAGATGCATGCATGTATGTATGTATGTATGTATGCCGTGTCAGTAGGATCTTTATCCTAGATGGGAGATGCGTGCGTTATCCAGAGCTTGGAAGTACATACATACATTGTGGCTTGTTTGAGGGGTTTGACTCTCTAGCTACGGAGTAGATAGGGAGGTGGTCGATGGGTACGGGGTACATCCAAACCTGAGAAGGATAACTACTGTGTAGACTAGGTACTCCCTCTTTACCCCTCCTTTGTATGCACACCACCTTCTCCCCTCCTAAGTATTCCTTCCCTTCCCTTCTCTTTCTTGCTAAGTAATAAGCTATCTAGTCAACCTACCGATATCACCCTACCTACGCGCCATGCTAATATATCCTTCCGTCCTATTCCTCCCCCTTCCCCTCTTTCAAGCGCGTACTTACTAAGTCGATATAGACAGGCGATAAATGAAGATGAAGATAGACATCTATACCCCGCACGCAAGCACCCACCACTTACCCCCCCAAAGCGCCAGACGTGATGTGATGCAATGTGATGTGATGAGATGAGATGGAAATAGCCGCCGTCTGTGACGAATGACGGTCTTTAACCTATCACCATAATTGTCACCTCCAGCGTCAACTCAAAGTAAGTGTTCAGTACTAGGTAGGTACTAACTACCAAGTAAAGTATGTGCTTGCTTACCCCTCCTGATGAGATCACCGTCTACCTTTGATTCTGTCACAAGGCACAAGGTGCAAACACACACTACCCACCTAGTAGTACACACTAGATACACACCACACCGTAGACAAATGGAAGTAGGCAGATAGAAGTGGATATAGGTAAGCGATACGACGTGATCCACCATACCATGACGAAGCCGGGCACCAAATAACCTAACTAGTAGGATGCAGATAGGCGATAGAGTAGATGGCGGGGTCAAGGTGGGATGGTTTTGGCTTCCACTGGGTGGGTGCCTTAAGCGGAGTCAGAGTGCCTTAGGCCATGCCGTGACTGTTAGTTAGGCTTCTAGTTACCCTGTAAGTTAAGCTAAGTAGGCTGTGTCTGGTCGGTACTTACTACTCCCTCCACCTCCTCCACCTTCCCCTCATTGCATCATTAGGCTTAACGACATACCCTGTCCTACATAGATCCCAGCCACCCACTGAATCAGTACTTTCTGTAGCCAGGACGGAGTACGTATCGAGTATTTATCGAGTATCCTATCCATGTTCCAGCTCGCATGCAAACAGAGAGACAAACGCAAACAAAAGTGCAAACAGAAATGCAAAAACACACACTGCATGGTGTTGGAATCGGTGTATCTGGACTGGTACCTACCTACCTACATACCTACATACCTATCTATCGATCCACCCAGTTCTTGACAAACTACAAAACTCCTCAGTACCGGGAGGTAAATCTCTAGAAAAGTCCAAAGCACGAAGCAACTACAAAAGACATACACACATGTACACATCCATCCATAGTCAAGAAATATAGCTAACAACTATAGAACAATAACCCAATAGTTGGCGACAGTGGACTGAGTCCCCTTCCCCTCCCTCGGCCCCCTAAAGTCCAACCCCGCAAATGAGCGCTTGACACGCGCGCACTGGCAGACCACATCCTTGTTCCAAACTCACAAACTCACAAACTCACAAACTTCCAATCTACATCCAATCAATCCACATCTGGCGGTCAACATGCTCTCAGTTACGGAGTACCACTGTCGGTATCTATTATTACTCTATCTCCTATCTAGTCAAGTCGAGTCGAGTCTAGTCGAGTATAATATGTACTTACGGTCAACACCGCCCTTTCCATTGGTGAATCGTCTTGTTTGGGTGGATATAATCCCCTATGTTGCTGGAGGGATGGGTGGAGTTGCAGTGGATATACTCTGTTCATGTGGATGGTAATTCGGTTGTCACCGGCCGTTATACTAGATTTCTAGACTAGATTTCTAGACTAGATTTCTAGGTTACGGAGAATTTTACACGGGAGGGTAAGTGGATAAGTGGATTGTGGGCTGTGGGCTGTGGGCTGTGGGCTGTGGGCTGTGGGCTGTGGATTCAGGGTTGGGCGGGTGTCGGGACTCTGTATTGACTATCGACTATCTATCTATCGAGGTTTCTAGATACTTGCCTGTCGTGGATGAGATGGGACTGGTGGTGATGGGGATGGGGATGGTGGGGTGGAGTGTGTTGGGTTGGTTGGCTGGCTGGTTGGTGGTTGTTGTGGTTGTTGCCCAAGGTGATACTTACTGTTGAGTAAGGCAACTAAGTAAGGTACTGTTAAAGTGGGTTGAGGTTGTAGTGCAATCATTATGTACATAATCTTCATGCCCGTACTATACACCATCGGTCATCATACATGTCTATATACCATCCTCGTCACAGGTCTATACACCGTCCATCATCATACATGTCTATGTCTTCGCGGTCCTGCTCCATATCCATCATGTGCATACCCGCTGTCTCATACTGTCATATACTCCCCCTCCGCCCGTTTGCTCTGCATGGCTTCGTGCCACCGGAGGCCCGGTTTGCGCGGACTCGGGGCTGGTCCCATCGAAGACGCACCTGGCAAAGTCCAGCCCCCGAGCTCCCTCCCGCCGGCTCCGTGCATGGCGCTGAGGTCTATCGATGCGGTAGGATAGCCCTCGCCCGATCCGGAGCCCATGGGGCTCTTCGCCCACACCTTCTCCAGCAACCCGAGACACGAGAGGTTGTTGAAAAACCCCGAGTCTCTGGACAGGTCTTTGCATCGTTTTCGGACAAGGTCGCGGTGTCCTGCAAGCACGCATTCCGAGCCCGCGATAAACAGCGGCCACAGCAGGTACGCATCGCACTGCACGGCTAGAATGTGACTCATCGTGCGTTGCACAAGATATTGGATACGAGGATGCGCAGATGGTAGCTCGGGGTAGGCGAGGCGCTCGCTATACAGAATCGCCGCATGCCGGAATGACTCCGAGATTTGGATGACATCCTGCACATGTTGGGGTGCGACTACGGACTGAATCGGCGGAGATGACGGTGGCGAGATGTAGGAGTTGTTGGGCGTGGAGTCAGGAGTGCTCATCTGGCGCTGGGGAAGAAACCGCCAGGACTCGAGCTTCTGGCGAAGCGAGTACCATTCCGTCCAGAACTTCGGTGGCAACGCTGTTCTATCACGGTCACTGGGCGGCGGTGGCAACGGGTTGCCATTCGACGAGTAAAACGCCATCGACGGCGGGACTGTTGTGGAGGGAATATAGATATCAGGTGGTGTAAGAGTGCGTACTTCTTGGTTCTGACTCAGAAGGTTCAATCGGCCGAGCTGC
Organism: Aspergillus heteromorphus CBS 117.55; assembly: GCF_003184545.1. Classification (NCBI taxonomy): domain Eukaryota; kingdom Fungi; phylum Ascomycota; class Eurotiomycetes; order Eurotiales; family Aspergillaceae; genus Aspergillus; species Aspergillus heteromorphus. Next base: position 84,503 of record NW_020290452.1, read on the forward strand.
GCCACCATTCTGAAGAGCCCAGCATCACATCCCGCGAGGTTCTCGAGGCCCCATTCGCTATCGGAGACGGCAGTGATATCCAAACAGGCTCCGCGAAGTTGCACCTCGCGGTCATTGGTGGTTGCTGTCATCGTGTCAATCCACGTGAACATGCGAACAAACCACTTCAGCTCGTCCGACATGCAACGGGAGTTGCACAGTCGGATGGCCAGCAGCTTGGTCACCCCGGCGAACTGTGTCTTGAATTGCGCGACCCCAGTATCGCAGCAGTGGAATAAACAAAGAATCAGCAATGTCGCGAGAACAGAGTCCGAAAGCCGCTGGCGCGAGTCGGCCAATTCCCGGTTCAGTTCCTTGACTGCCATGCCGCGGTGAAACTGTTCTTCCTGAGCAGACGCCTCAGGAACCGGGTTTCCCGACCGATCCTGGAGGGTGTCGTCGGTCAAGACCTGGTGAGCCAGAGAGGACAGCCGGGCTGGCAAAGTCCGTTCCGTTGACCTTGTTCCGCCTTCGCGTCGTTGCCGCAGGTTGCAGGTGGCTAGTGTCGCAATGGCCTCCTGCAGGGATACGCTCTCCTGCGCCAAACGCAGAACATATGTCCGGAAAGGGTTCGTCGGGCTATCAAAGGCCACGATCATGGGCGCAATGACCTCCGCGTAATAGCTGATGAGGTATTGAAGTCGCGGTGTGCGTCCCACGGAACGCGCTAGTAACTGCTGAGATAACGACGGCGACTGGAAGGCACCCAGCCACGATCGCGTGTCATCGGAGTACATTTGTTCGATCTGCTCCTCGGACCCGTTCTCTGTTTCCTGCTCCCAAGAATGCCCAGGCCATGGCCACTGCGCCGACGGTACCGGTCTCATCCCAATTTCCACGTCCAGGGTGTTTGAGACGATGGGTGGCATATGATACTGTGGCATCAAATCCGCCCTTCTTGAACCCGGTAGTAAAGGCTCGCATGCCGTCGGGTTCATCGTGGAATGCGTGGTATAGAGCTCGCGTGCGCAGGGTGCGGGTACTGCCGGCCTGGCTTGTGGACCGGGTGTAGCCATAAACGGGGCCCCATTGTCAGAGGACCCGGTCGCTAAAGAAGGCTGCCGTTCTCGGGGAATGCAGTAATTCTCTGCAGTCGATTCCACCGGCTGTCGAGGCTGAGATACTCGTGGTGATCCTGCCGCATGGCGAGGTCTCGATGGGCTTGCGGCTGGCTGGGCCGCCCCAGTCACGGGGAGGGACAGCCCCCGAAGTTTCCCACGACTGGCCACCCCCACCCCCCAGGTTAGGGTGGTCTTGTATCCCGCACAGTCACGGCCGCCTTCCAAGCACTGGGAACAGTAGGGACGCCGCCGGTCGCATGGGGTCCCCTGTCGGGCGCACGTGAAGCAATCGTCCGCCGCTTGACTGACGACCGTCCGCTTGCGTCTTTTCCGGGTCCCGGGGGCGGAGGCCGACGGTGTTTTGCGGACTCGAGCCTTCGAAAGAGGTTCCATGAGGGGATCTGATGAAGGCGATGGCCGGATCATAGGGGACCGACGCCAATCAGCTCAGATGAGCGCTGTGGAGATGACGCGGAGTGCGGGGTCCCATGAGTGATGACTGGTGAGCCGGTGGACAGGGCAGCAGCAGCAGCAGTAGGCAGCAGGTAGCAGGCAGCAGGCAGCAGGCTAGCAGAAGGCAGGGGGCGAGGAAGGACGAAGCGTTCGTTCGGGCGAGTAGGAGAGGTGAACGGCGGGGGGATGGCACCGGGCGCAGGAAGGCAGGCTAGCAGGCAGGGGGAAGGAAGGGTGCTTACGGCGCGGTTGTTTATAATCGAATGGGCTTTGGGGGGAGCGATCCCACGGACTGGAGATGACGATAAGCGACGATCGATGCGGCATCACCCGCCGTTAGGTCAGTTCCGCCAGCAGCGCCGGAGATTAAGGCCAGGTTAACTCCTGCGTGGTGTCAGCAACGGTGAGCAGGCAGGTTAACCAGGCAGTTGGGGTGGAGTGGCGAGGCTTGGCGAGAGCATCTTGGCAAGTTGGCGGGCTCTGAGTTGATGACGGAGGAGAGTCGGCGAAATTGGACCATGGAGAAGGACGGGTTGGAGATGGGACGGATGGAGTGGGATGGAGACACAACCAAGTGCGATGAATGACTGGATGACTGGATGACTGGAGAGACTCGCACCACTGGGAGGGCCGAGGCTAAGACCCAATGCGGCTTAGCGGCCATCCCCCGCCGGCCAGTTCTTTCGGTCGGGTTCTTCACACCTCGACTTTGGTTTACACTTCACCCCAGCAGATCCTCGCCCACAGTTGAACTTTCTCTCGACCGACAACTTGCTTTAGATCCACCGGGAACTCACTTTCCGGTCTACCGGCGTCGAACTTGATAGGTGGACTCGATCTCGGTCTGGTCGATTGGCCTTCTCCGCGGATGGAATACGACCGATACGACGCGCTATACGAAGCCCAGGCCGATGCCCGTGGGACAGAACATAGCGGCTGGGCAATATTGGCGTTGGGGTTCTCCGTGCCAGAAGCGTGGCTGCCATGCGATATTCTGGAGGGAGATCTTCAGCAAGCACCTGATGATGGCCGACTGATGCATGGCTGCGTGGCCCTGCTTCTGCACGGTTATTTATAGTCGCGGGCAACGTAAGTCCCCGTTCTGCCACCGCCTTCTGCAAAAAGCTGGCCAGTCAGTCTCCTCCTATCGCTCGCGCGCTCTGCTGCTTCGATCCCTCGTCCCAGCAAGCCTCCATGGACGCTGGCAACTTGCACGGCTGAAGCAAACCTGGGTTCCGCCCGCCGGTAGACACCCCCCTGATTGTTTACTTTTGGTCGCGTTGAATTGCTTCCCCCAACCGCCACAGCCCCTCCTCCCGACTCGCCCACGCCCACGCCCACGCCCACGCCTCCAGGACCGAACCTTCGACCCCCTTTACCCAGCCCCTCGCTTCCGATATCGCCAGTCATGTTGATGGGTGTTTGACCGCATAAATCATTTTTGACTCCGGTTACTCGATTACCCCTGTCATTCATTCTCGACGGCCCCGCTGCCGTGTCTCCACCACAACAAACAATCGAGCCGGTACCTAGATTTGCCAACCCTCAATAAAAGAGTGCCCTCCCAGCTGCGCAGGCACCAGATCACACCATGCCGATCCTTCGCCCCGGTAGACTGAAAAGCATCCTCTCGGCCACGGGTGCCCTCCTGCTCATCTGCACCGTATATGTGTATTGGACTCCGCCCCCGGCCTCAGTAGTTCCCAGCACTGCCTTCGAGGTCCCTCTCGCAGAACGCCAGAATGCCTTCTGGAAGGCCTTGCACCCGATCCTGCAGGAGCACTCGCCGCGCTGCCCGGCCCCCAAGCGGCAAGCCGATGTGAATGCGATCCACTTCAACGCCACCACGACCGACCCGCGCCCGGACTTGACGATCATCGATGATACAGACCTGTTGGCGATGGAAGAGGCGCATGCCGGCTACCTCGACGGGTGTCGCACTTCGGAACGCCTGCGGCCAGTTCACACCCCGGGCACGCGGGGTATCGTCTCGACGGCGGGGGCCTCCTATTTCCCCGTGTTCCTGTCGTCCCTCCGGATGCTCCGTCGGTTAGGGTCGACGTTGCCAGTGGAGGTTTATATGAAGGACAAGAGTGAATACGAGAAGGAGATCTGCGATGATATCCTCCCTGGCCTAGGGGCACGCTGTCTGGTGCTTTCCGACATCGTGGGCAAGGGGGCGATTGAGCATTACCAACTCAAGATCTTTGCCGTCCTGTTCTCGTCTTTCGAGGAAGTTATTTGGATGGACGCGGACTGCTTCCCGTTGCACAAGCCCGAACTCCTGCTGGAGGCGGAGCCGTTCACGTCCAAGGGGTTGGTCACCTGGCCGGATTTCTGGATCTCATCAGCCTCCCCCCTCTACTTCAACATCTCTCGCCAGGAAATGCCCCCTCTGTCGGAGCACGCATCCTCTGAAGCCGGGATCTTCCTGGTCTCGAAAAAGACCCATCAGCTGACGTTGCTCCTTGCGGCGTACTACAACTTTTATGGTCCGTCGCATTACTTCCGGCTGTTGTCGCAAGGGGCTCCCGGCGAGGGGGACAAGGAAACTTTCCTCCAGGCTGCCACGGCAGTGGGAGAGCCTTACTATGCCGTCAGTGAGCGCGTTCAAGCGGTGGGTCACACGAAGCCGGGCGGGATTGCCGGCTCCGCCATGGTGCAGACCGATCCGACGGAGGACTATGCTCTGACCAGCGCGGGCAAATGGCGCGTGAAGGATCCTTCCGTGGCCAAGCCGCCCCGGGCCTTCTTCATCCACGCCAACTACCCCAAGTTCAACCCGGCCGAGAAGGTGTTCGGGATGAAGTGGGAAACGACCCCCACGCTGCGCCCCGACGGCACGGACGGGCGGGCGTGGCTGGTGGCGGTGGAGACGGTCAAGCGGTTCGGATACGACGTGGAGAAGGCGTACTGGGAGGAGATCAAGAACATCAGCTGCGACGATGCGATCAGCTTCCGGACGTGGGAGCGCAAAGACGAGGTGTGCGACCAGGTGCGCAGCTACTGGGCGAATGTGTTCGCGGAGCCGCACGATGACGACCCCAAATTTTCGGACGAGTGAACGGATTGGGAGCGTATCCGAAGCAATTACGACATGCTGTTTATGAACGAGACGGTTGATTGTCCGCTGTATTATACCTTCTGTTCCTGCTTATACTTTACCATATTTGTATAATAAACATAGACATTCATAAGCATCCGTCGGATATCAACCTGACTTTACTTCTACTAATCTGCTGAACTGAGCTAACCCACTTATTACGGTTTACACTCGACTAATAGCACATGATTAACGTCCTCCCAAACCGGACAACTCACAAAGCTCAAGACAAAATCCAAAAGAAAAACAAAATTGGTATTGAACACTTATAGTACAGCTCCAGGCGTGCTCAGGCAATCATGAACAGATACAGATAATACTTCACTTCACTTTTCCAGTCATCACATCGGCTTATTTCTTGATCCCCTTCTCCCTCAGGCGTTGCTCATCCTCAGCCTGCAGGTCGGCATCGATCTTGGCTCCCTTGGAGGGCTCATGGCCGTGCATCTTCGCCTGTGACGCTGTCAGTTACATCCTCTGATATCCAGCTGCAGAGGAACAGGAACAGGAACATACCGGCTTAGTCGGGTCCTGCTTGCTCATCTCTGCCTCGGGGTTCTTGACGAAGTTGTGGTGGTGGTCGCTTTCAGGCTTGCGTTCTTGGGAGGCGAGCTTGTTGGCGATGGAGCGTTCGTCCTCTATTTATTCCGTAGTGTTAGACCGATAGGAAAGGGTGGAAGGGTGAAAGGTTGGAAACATACTCGAGTCAAGGTTCTTGTGGCTGTGCTTCTGGCCTTCGGTGTAGGGGCTGCGGTCGCTGATGTTGGCGCGGGCCTCGTTGCGCTGGTCGCCGGCCTCGTAGATGGCGCGGTTGCCGACGCTTGATTGTCCGGACATGGTTGTGTGAAATTGGGAAAATTGGAGATTGGGGGAATTGGAGAGATTGGGTTGTTCGTAGGAGAGTAAGTAGTTGTGAATGGTAGAGAGAAGAAGTCTGAGAAGTCTGAATTGAACGACCTTGACCTGAGAAAGAGCCAACTTTATAGAACTTGAATCTTGGTTCGAGATAGTTGTGATGTCATCGGACAGTCGCTGAGATCATAACCGGTGCGGTGGGGGCACACTGATTTCATCCATCCTGTCTTCGTCCGCGAAGGGTCGATGATGTAGCTATGTTCCATTCTTTGCCTGGTGGGGTCGTTGGTGGCCGGTGAAGCAAAACGGACCCTGGTGTTACGGAGGAACAGGAGTAGCAGGAGGAGGAGCAACAGTGTGCCTGGATGGGTCGAGGCGAGGCCATCCCAATTGGGACATGCCCCCATTACATAAACCGATATCGGCTTAAACGCATACCCGCGGCGCTGCAGCATCACACTTGCTCCTCCTCATCCAGGACCAAGTACGGTGTACCATGTCCCGCATCCCCTCTCGTCTGCAGCCTTTGTGCCGTAGCTTCAGCCTGACGAGCAGACCCTCCATCACCAAGACCATCCTCCCCTCCGCGCCCCGAACCACCACCCCAATCCGACCACCATCACCACCACCATCACCCTCACTTACCACCATCACCACCACCACAACCACCACAACCAGAACCCTCACCACCACTACTACTCCCCCACGACACCCCCAAAATGACCACCACCCTCGACCCGCGCTACTCGCAACTCTTCCAAACCCTGGAAGCCCAATTCCGCAACACCACCACCCTCCCGCCCGAAAAATGGTACATCCTCGCGATCTCCACCCTCGTCAGCAACCCGGACCCCGAACGCGCCGACCAACTATACCTCTACCTGATCTCTCAAGCAGCGTACCAAACGCCGTCAGCCCGACAATCCCTCGTGCGACGCCTGCGCGAAGCGCTCTTCAAAAGCGTGATCATCGTCGGCGTGTGCAAGCCCCTCGAGGCGATCTTCGCGATCAACGCGATCGAATCCCCCTCGGACAAAGACTACACCTTCACGCGGGAGAACTGGCAATGCGACGAGGCGAACCACGCGCGCGGCACCGCGTGGTTGGAGAAGCTCTACGCGCGGAATACGTCCAGTACGATGGATCTGTTCGCCTCGCATCGCGATTTCGGCTGGTTGTCGAGGGAGATTACCTACGGGTTGTTCTTGTCGGATAGAGACGTGTTGGATGATTTGGATACGCAGTTGGTGGTCCTGCCGGCGATTATGGGGCAGAATTTGAGGCTGGAGAGTCGGTGGCACATTCGTGGGACGAGACGGTTGGGCGTCGAGAAGGCGGATGTGGAGGGGGTTTGTGAGTGCGTGAGGCTTGTGGCACAGTTTTATGGGAGGGTGTTGGATAAGGTTCCCTCTGTGGAGAGTGTGGAGGGGGAGGTTTGATTGTAGATCTAGTATATCCTGCTGAACAGGATTCCTGCGGATATCAACGACTTTTCTTCTCTGTGTAAGGTTCAACTTGGTGCTGCTTTTTGCTTGCTAAGTGGCCTGGAGTAGTTGACCTGCCTGCGCATAGGTCGTTCAATTACTATGCGTAGGTACTGTCCAAGTCACATAATAAATCTCATTGACCCCTTGGTTTCAAGGCACCATACGCCGTAAATAAGGCCGATACGGAAGATTACTTTGACCGCCTGCCGCTATCAGCTGACACGCGCCTCCCTTTCTACGCGCCCCATCCCCACACCTCACCTTGACATCACTGGTTGAACACCATTCCTGGCCCCGCTATAGAGCTAATGGCTAACAGCAGCTCCCCAGACTACAAAGCGCTCTTCTTGAGAGCAGAGGAAGAGCGACGACATGAAGCAGAGTTAAGAGGACAAGCAGAGGAAAGCCAGCGTCAGGCAGAGGAAAGCCAGCGTCAGGCAGAGAAGGAAAGGGATCAGGGACACGAACAAACTCGACAATCGACTTTTGGTGAACTCATTCGACATTGCCATAACCTGTTCTCGCGACCTTTGAGAACCGAAGATCCGTCTCGCTCTACTACGGGACAGATACCAGCGCCCACTGGGAAATGTTGCCCGCTACAGCTCCTCCCGTGGACTGACTGTGTAATCAGACAGCAAGAAATCTACCGCTCTGTTTGCAATTATTTGGAGCCATCAGGGCAAGATGCCAAGCAGCTCTTCATTCCACGTCTTGTGCTGGAGGGTTTCGGGCAAGAATTGAGGAGACCCATAAGCAGTGAACAAGATTTGGTGATCTATGAACACTTCAGCGTGGAAAATCTTGTTCGTGATATCATTGCAGCGCTCTGCAAGATACCTGCCGCTCGAGATGAGTTCCAGTTGAGTGATGGAGTCAGTTTTGATAATCACGCAAACGCTCTTAATCCTCCTGCAACTGACTTATCGCAACTGAAACAATTATCAACCTCGCGGCCTTCCAGGCCAGATCTATTTTGCATACGCCGTGTCGGTGATAATTCAGAATCTATCCTCATAACAGTTGAGTACAAACCACCTCATAAACTAAGTGTCGAAAATCTTCGCTCCGGATTGCGACCGATGCGGTTCTGGGAAGAGGTGGTGGCGCCCGATTCCATCCCTACGCAAGAGCCCGAGAAACTGAGATATAATGCTGCCCGGCTAACAGGCTCGGCGCTAGTCCAAGAGTTCTATGTGATGATTCAGAAAGGGCTCGAATACTCCTATATAACAAACGGATTAGCGGTAGTGCTGCTGCGAGTCCCTTATGATAACCCGACCACTTTATACTATCACCTCTGCGAACCCAATAAGGAAGTGAATCCCGAGGATGATCAGAGCTTTCAACAGCCAGCAACAAGTATTGCCCGAGTGTTATGCCTCTGCCTGATGAGCTTCCGTTCAAGATTACGTGATCAGAAGTGGCGAAATAATGCGCGGGATCAGCTTCCAGAATGGACGACGAGTTTTGATCACGAACATTCCAGAATCCCAGAGGCAGAATTGCGACAGAACCCTCCAGATGCGCAATATACTCCGTCGGTACATACGAGCCCCGACCGTACCGGTTCGGAGTTTCTGCCATCGTCCCCTGCTGAATCCCCTACAGAGGGACGTCGACCGCCAACTCGGTCTCAGACTCAGTGTGCACCATCGAAACCAAGCCTTCGCAATGACTCTTCAGATTCTGATGAGGAGCCAACGCTCAGGGGGCAGAAGCGTCGCTTCAGTCAAATCACGTCGTCTCCGTCATCCCCATCTGTACGGCGATCGGCGCGTCAGACAGGCTCCGGATATGTTCCAAGCGATCAAAACCAACATCATAAGGCGCAGTTTTGTACTCAGCGGTGTCTACTTGGCCTGCAACAGGGGGGCTTACTAGACGAGTACTGCCCGAATGTAACACTCCACCGGAAGGTGGGAAGCAGCAGTCGGCACCTCATCAACGCGGAGACATTGATTCAACAGATTAAACAGCAGCTGGATAATGATATCGACGATTGTGCACCTATGGGAGGCTGTGGAGCATCTGGGGCGCCGTTTAAGATCACCTGTGCAATATATGGCTATACTGTTGTTGGCAAAGGGACTACATCTTATCTCTGGAACGAGGTGTCGCGCGAGGCAGATATCTATCGTATTCTTTCGCGAATACAGGGTTCGGTGGTTCCGGTGTTTCTCGGCGCGATCGACTTGGCCAAGATCTACTTTTTGCATGGAGCCGGAGAGATTCGACATATGCTACTTATGGCTTGGGCAGGAAAGCCGATCAGCAAAACCGAAGCAACCAGCCCTGATATCTCTAGCTCCATCTCCAAATCGATAAAGGAGATTCGCTCATTGGGAGTTTTACATCAGGATCTTCGGCTGGAGAATTTTCTGTGGAATGATGAGCTACGCCGGGTTCTGATTATTGACTTCCATTGTTCAGTCTTGGACCGTCAACTGATAAACAAGCGGATGAGGCTGCCTGGGAAGATCCCGTCCGGAGCAGATACGCGTAAGCAAACGCGACTCCGTCCAGTATAGAATGGGAAGTCCAAAAGGAGCAAAAGGTAAAGGGAAGAAGACTTTATCCCCGCCAGGCCCAGTGAGTTATATACTATTCCCTGAGAGACAGGAACTACAGGCAGAGAGCCCCAAGGGGATAGGTTTTTAGTTATTATTATTCAAAATGGATTCGGAGTCGCAACGACATCCCCCGAATGGGCCCCATGGACCATCATCCGATTGTAGCAAAGATATTCAACTTCAAGGGCCACAAGGACAATGGACTCGCTTTCGAAAATGTAATTCCCTGTTAAACGGCGCCTTTGGTTTTGCTACTCCCTGCGCTAAGTGGGAGCAGGATTAGTACTACTCTCCAATCACCCTTGTAACAAAGTATCAGAACAATAAGAACTTGCAGAAAAGGTTAAAGTTAAGTAAGTATACAAGAACACAAATATAAATACAGATAGGTTGTAGGAACATAAATCATAACTATCTTTATATATATAAACAGTCCGAATTTACTCAAGCTTAATAATATGACCTGCCCTCTCTTTTTCTTTCCTGATCATCTTTATAAAATGCAGTCATGTGCTCAGGAATATGCTGTCCAGATTTCAAGTGTGTACTGCAGCTGCCGCAAGGTCCTTCTGGTCTCTTATTACTATTTGGTTTCTCAGACATGCCGCGCAGAGAGCGATCAAGAGATGCTCTGTAGATAGCCAAGCATACCAGCACTCGATTGTCGAAAATAACAAATAAAGCTGCCACAGCCGAAAACCGATTGATACTTCCTTTCTCAACATCTAGTCTATCTGAACTCTCATGCATCCTAAATCCTACTGCCCCCCATTCCCCCACGAGTTCAGCACCTGCGCCCGCACCCGATAGAACCATTCCGAAACAACCACATAAGCCCTGGGGACCGTCAACGCCTCGACGTCCACATGTTCGATGAAGAACACGCCCTCGGACGGCTCCTCCACCTCCACATCTACATCACGAACTTCCCCACCCTTCGCCCTGCCCACATACGCCCTGCCCCCCGCCGTCTCGCCCAACTCAAACTCAAACTCCTGATTGCGATACTCCAACCCGAACACCCACCTCCTGCCTTGCCCCGGAGAGACCAACTCGACCTCATACCCCGTCTCCGTCTCCGTCTCCCTCTCCCTCTCCTGGCCCTCCCCCCTCACCGGACGATACAGAATATAGTCCTCCACCTCCGACACCTCGCCGCACACCGCCGAAACCACCCTCTCGCCGTACTTGGTCAAGAACGCGGACGGATACACCACCCCGTCGACGCGGGAGGTGGGCTGCCAGAAGCTCAGCACGTAGGGCCCGGCCATCAGCCGGACGGCCTCCCAATGCGTCATGATGTCCAACCACCCCTTCGCGGACCACCAGCGCTCGTGCCCACCGAGGCCGGTCCACCGGAACGGGACGCCGTTGACTTTCAGATCGACGTCGATCAAGCCGCCGGGGATGGGCTCGACCCAGTGCAACATGGGGGCGTTCTGCGTTGAGGATACCTCGGAGTCAGACGGGAAGAGCCCGCCGTCCGGGTAGCGCGCGGGGGTGGTGCTGTGCAGGGTGACGGCGCCGCTCACGTCGGGGGTGCGGATGTGGATGCGCGCGTGCTGGTGCTGGTGCTGGTGCTGTTGCTGTTGCTTGGCGTCGGCGGTCACAGTGAACACGTAGTAGTGGTCGGCAGAGTGCGACCAGATGCCGACTACTTGGTCGGGGCAGGTGTGCACCGTCGACGTGGAGAGGTAGTCGACCGTCGACCAGGTGGTGCCGTTGTCCCAGACCAGATCCAGCGAGAGCCGCAGGTTGCCTGGCCCCAGGAACGCATACGACGCGTCCCGGTAGATGCCCAGCAGGAGGCCGCTGCGGCCGGACGATGACGTCCCGTCAAATGCCCATTGCTCTCCCGCGGTGGCGTTCAGGCCCGAAGGGAGCTTGGGGGCGTCGAATGGCTCCGAGGGGGAGGTGGAGAAGGGGAGGTGGGAGGTGGGCGTGCGGTCGAACGCGGACAGCTGGCTCACGGTGCAGGTCGAGGGGAGATCGAGGTTCAGTTGTTCGTAGATCGTGGGGAGGTATTCTTCCGGGTTCCTGGCGGGGTTGGTCTGGGCGATGGTGGTTGGGAGAGCGACTTCGTACTCAATCGCAAGGAAGTACGCCAGGAGGAGCACGGGTAGCGTGATGGACAGAAACTCCAATGGGATTCGAGCCATGGCGACTATAGAAATGGGGATCCCTGGTTGAGAGTCAAGGAATGTAGTCGGACCAGGAACGTAGAGTGAAGGAGCCCAGGGAGATGGTGATCTGGGGGTTGCGGGGCTGGGATTAATTAGGGCTTGGAGGGGCCGGTTGACCCGAATCGACGCCGACCGAATCTCCGAATCCGACCCTCCGCAGCGAAGATGAGGCCTTAAAAGTGAATTGAACGGATACCAGGGATACCAGATCTACGACACCAGTCTCCTGACTCCATCACCTTCCTGTCCTGTCCACCAACATGACCGTCCAGCCGTACTCCCTTCCAGCCGGGTTCTCACCCGCGACGGTGTCTCTCCCGCGGCAGCAAACGGTGATCGCCCAAGACGAGACCGGCAAGGCCACAATCTACCACGATGCGCCACTGCCCATCCCCGAACCCCACATGGTGCTGGTCAAGACGGTCGCCGTGTCCATCAATCCCTGCGACTGGAAGATGCCCTCGCGCTTTCCCACCCCGGGAGCCCGCATCGGCTGCGACTTTGCCGGCACCGTGCTCTCGATCGGCCCTGAAGCCGCTCGCATCCGACCAGACCTTCGCCTCGGCGACCGCGTGTGCGGCGGCATTCACGGGTCCAATCCGATCGATCTGCCATCCGGCAGTTTCTCGCAGTATGTGGCTGCTCATGCGGACCTGCTCTTGACACTGCCCAGCGAGATCTCCTTCGCGCGGGGGGCCGTGCTCGGAGGCAGCGTCTTCGCGACTCTGTGGATTGCTCTGTACGAGTCGCTTGGGCTGGAGGGGACCCCGGACAAGCCTCTGCAGGCGAGTGATGATGTGCCCCCCGTGCTGGTCTACGGGGGTAGTACCTCCACCGGAACAGCCGCTCTCCAGATCCTGCGACTGTATGTTCTCGTTCTCGTCCCCGATAACCCCTTCCACACTCACTCCCACTCCTGACAACCGCAACGCATCCAGCTCAGGATACCGCCCCATAGCCACCTGCTCTCCCCACAACAACGACCTCGTGCACGCCGCCGGCGCCGAGCAGACCTTCGACTACCGATCCGAGACGTGCGCCGCCGACATCAAGCGCCACACGCACGGCCGCCTCCGCCACGTCCTCGACATCATCACCGACCTCCAGTCCCAGCTGATCTGCTACGACACCTTCAGTCGCGTGGGCGGCAAGTACACCTGCCTGGAACAGCCCGCCGAGGAACTGCATCTCCGCCGCACCGTTCGCAAGGAGATGATCGTCGGGCTGGCGGCCAGTGGGAAGGAGATTGCCCTGGCCGACGGCTACGAGCGCAGCGCCAACCCGCAGTTGCGCGCCGACAGTGGCCGGTTCTTCCAGACCATCCAGCGACTGGTCGACCAGGGCAAGTTCGTCCCTCACCCCGCCAGGACGGTCGAGGGGGGCTTCGAGGGGATCCTGAAGGGGCTGGAGATCCTGAAGTCCGGCGGGACGTCGGGGGAGAAATTGGTGGTGTTTCTCGAGGGAGGCGATCCCTGACCTTCTTCATTAATTCATCCATCACTATAACAAGATACAAGATACGACATAGTTTTCACGCATCAATGCACTCATTTCCACTTCAAAACTCCATTTACCTATAGAATCCAATCCTCCCACATGACTCCCCTACCGCGTAACATTCAGATGCTGATCCAAAAACCGAAACGTCCTCTGCACCACCAGCCCAATGGCCCCAATCTTGGCCTGCAAGCCGCCGTCCTCCGGCTTCCTGGCGATCCAGATCTCGCGCCGCTCGTCGCCCAGGTGCGCCAGCGCATCAAACACCCGGAGCACATCGCTCTCGGGCTCCAGATACAGCGACTGGGTGGCCCCGGACACCAACACCGGGCACTGGACGCGATCCAGCCGACTGGTCCCATCGTCACGGGCCAGCGTATACTTCATCATATGTCTCAGGGTGTCGGTGGGGGAGTCGACGCCGAAGAACCACATCGCGAGGCCGACCTCCCACCGGGCCTGGAACGACGCGGCCATGGCCATGGCCATCACCCCGTTGACGACCCGCGCGGGCACCCAGCCAGCGTTCCACGCGTCCAGCAGCGCGGGCGAGACGTGGCTGCGTACAAAGTCCCACATGTCGTAGAAGGGGTCGATGGCGACGCAGGCCCCGAGGCGCGGGTCGGCCGCCGCCCGCAAGGCGTAGTACCCGCCCATCGAGGCCCCGACGACCGCCACCCGCGACAGATCCAGCCGCGCGGCGGGATGATGCTGCGCGTACGCCGTCAGGAAGTCGAGCACGCGGCCCACCACCACCTCCCAGTCCGGGCGCATGCGCGTCTGGTCGCGCCGGAGCGGGATCCCCTGGCCGGGGCCCTCGAAGGTCAGCACCGCATACCCCAGTTGCGGTCCGCTGGCCGCATACACGTAGTACAGCTCCTCTTGGATGGAGTCGGCGCCGCCGAGGCTGAGCAGCACCGGCACGGGCGTGGTGCGGTTGCGCGGGAGGTACAGGTATGCGGGGAGGCCGTGGGTTTGGGTTAGGGTTTCGAACGGGATCGTGAGCGGGATGGCTTCGCCGGTGTCGAGCAGCGGTAGGGCCAGGGCGTATGTGTCCACGACCTGTTGCGCAAGCGGCAGGACGCGGGCGTCCGGTGCCCCCGGGCGGTCGTGGAACATGTAGCCGCTGGCGCGGTAATAGTTGGACGCCCGCAGGTAGGCTCGTCGCGCGGACACCGTGTCGCCGGATTGCACGGCCTCGTCCCCCAGGGCTTTCGCTTTGTCCGCTTGCAGGAGCCACGCCCGGTGCCAGCTCTCCGCGTCATCGTTGCGGATCTCGCTGGCGGCGACCAGGCATTCGGCGATTTCGGCTCCCCCGTAGGGCGCCGCGGAGAGGATGCGGATGAATTCGAAGTTGAAGAATTCTGATTTGAAGAATCGATGCATTGTGTGTGTGTGGATGTGTGTTGGATTCAAAGGGAAAAGAAAATACTACTCGTGGGAATGCTGTGTTTCGCTCGTATATCTAGTATATCTAGTATATCTAGTATAGTATGTACTATAGTGAGTGACTGCCGGGCGACATCTCCGACTTCCTTCGGGAGGCGTGGCGAAGAGGCCCGAATCCGAGTCCGACTGCCCTCAGCAATAAAGACTGCGTCTTCATAGTATTGACTCCCAGACCAAGACCTCCCTCCCTCACAGCCAGTCCAGTCCAGTCCAGTCACTCTCCGTCCCAACTATTCTCCAACAAACCGACCATACCATACCATACCATACCATGGCGCTCGATCTCCAGCTCGTCTCCGCAGACAGCCTAGCCCTAAAGCTCCTCCGAGTGACTCCCCTCATCACCACCACCATCCTGTACGCCCCTCCCCTTCCTCTCCTCTTCCAAAAAAACCAACTAACCCCCCTCCCCCCCATCAAAGCCTCTCCAACCGCCTAGCCCAATACTTCGCCCTCTCAACCTTCCTCCCCCCACACACCCCGCCCAAGAAAATCGACCACGTCGGCCCCGCCTTCCAGCACTGGCTGCAGACCGTCGTCCCCCGCGTCTGGACGGGCGTCATCGGCATCGTCCTGCTGACGCGGGTCGTGCTGATTCTGAATCTCTTCGTGCGCCCGGACGACCTCGCGGGCAGTTCCGCCCGCGTCCTGTACGCCGTGGGCCTCGGCCTCTCGTTTGCGCACTTGGCCGTCGCGCCGAAGATGTTGAGGTTCGAGACCCGCATGATGAGTCCTGAGACCGTGCCGCACGTCGCTATGGAGTTGTTGGCTGGGTGGTTGAGGGTTAATAATCGGAGGTTTTGGCTCGTGGATGTCCCGTTTTGGCTTGTTGGGGTGGGGGCGACGGTTGAGGGGTTGAGGGGGTAGATTTTGGGGGGTATTATGGGGGGGAGTTTATGGGGGTTATGGGGGGGTTATAGAGGGGATTTATGGGGGGGATTATAGGGGGTTTGGGGTTGACAGGGGGAAGTGGATGGTGTGAGTGACTGTTGCGGTGCTGGGTGGGAATTGAGAATAGTAAGCCACATTTCGAGCTGTGGGCACAAGAATGATGTTTTTTGGACTTTCGTCATTCTCTGTATGTTTCTGTATGCAAGATTATTTTTGAAAAGATAAACAAGGTAGGCTATTTCCACAACTACAAAGTACGCATACAGTGAATGATGAGTGAGCGCCACTGCGGCAAAAGGTGGACTCCCCCGCCTGGGTGCTCTCTGTAAGAAGGATCTATATAGAATCGGATAGTGAATTTCAAGCAACTTCAATAAACTTCTCATGGTCCTCACACACAGCAAGCAGATACTGGATACAACACTTTCCGGGAAAACAACCCCAACAAATGCATAATCCATCCTCAACCCACAACAGTCTTTGTCTTCCCCCGAACCACGCGACGGTACTGCAACACCGGCCCGGTCTTCGCTCCAGTGACATGATCCCTCAGCCTATACTCCTGCTGGACCTCCCCCCCGGGAACCGCGCGGAAGTCATACCGCCAGACGATGTTGGCCAGGGTCAAGAGGGCCTCCATCTGCGCCAGGCCCTTACCGATACAGCCTCTCGTCCCCAGAGAAAACGGCATGAACGCGCTGCGCACGTCGCGCGGGTCGTCCACCAGCCAGCGATCGGGGTCGAACCGGAACGGCTGCGGGTAGATGGTCGGGTTGTGGTGGGCGGCGTAGATCCCCACGCCGACATCATAGCCCTCGGGCACCACCCGGCCGTCGACCGTCGTGCCCCCGGCCTCGACCTCGCGCCACAGCGCACTCCCCGCGGGCGGAGACATGCGCAGTGCCTCGTCGATGCACGCACGCAGCAGGCGACAGGCGCTCAGTTGGCTTCCCCCGTGGATCTCCTCCGCCGACTGGAAGCTTTGGCGGACTTCCTGGGCGACTCGGTGGTAGATGTCGGTGTTTTGGCTCAGGTAGAACATCGTTGCGGCGAGAGTGGTGGCCGTGGTGTCGGAGCCTGTTGAAAGGAACGAGGTCAGAGAGAGAGAGAGAGAAAGAGAGAGAGAGAAAGAGAGAGAGAGAAAGAGAGAGAGAGAAAGAGAGAGAGAGAAAGAGAGAGAGAGAAAGAGAGAGAGAGAAAGAGAGAGAGAGAAAGAGAGAGAGAGAAAGAGAGAGAGAGAGAGAGAGAGCAATCGCAGGATATATGTGGTGCTGAAACGAAGGCGAGCGACACTCACCCGCAACGATCAGAGTGGCAGCCTCTCCGCTGAGCTCGTTCATGTTCATCGATTCGCCAGTGACAGCGTCCTTGCTCGTCTGGAAGTAGGAAAAGATATCCCGGCCGGCGAGGAGCTTGCTCTTCTGCACTCGTTCCTTGACGGTGCTACCGATAAACCGGACGAAGCGGTTACGGCCGAGGATGGACTGTGCGAAGAGCTTCTTGTCGCTACGGAAGAGGGTGACGATCGGCGCCTGCAGGAGGACACTGACCCGGACGTTGGATTCTTCGATGGCGCGGATCACCGACCGGTAATTCTCCTGGCGGAGGGTGTCGTATGATGCACTGAAGACGAGGGAAGACATGATGTCGAAGGTCAGGTAGTCAACTAGACCGTCCAGCTGTGAGTGAGCGAGTGAGGGCAAAACTTCCAGTCGGGATGAGGGTTGGCTTGACTTACACCACTTGGCCATATCCTGCGGCGCGCTCCATTCGCCATCCGACCCGGCATCTTTGACCATCAGCAAGTCGCAAAGAGTCCGAACCAACTCCTGCACCCGAGGTTCAAAGGACCGAATGGCTGCGTCAGAGAACCCGTGGCTCATGATGCGTCGTCGCTGGGCGTGCTGCTTCTTGTCGCGCATCGTAAGGGTGTTGGCCGTGCGATGGACCAGCGTGTCGTACACTCGCGACTTGCGAACCTTTCCACCATAGCCGTAGATGTCTGCAAGTCTGGTCAGAGCCTGAAAGCCGACGGTGCAGTACTTTCCCACCTGAGACTGCTTTGGCGGTATCAAAAGCCAGCCGATTCGGGGCGTATCGGATGTGGTTGCCTTGTGAGTCAATTAGTGAATGGCATGGCCGGAAGAACAAGACCGGGGCGAGCCCACCATATTTCTGATGGCAGCGCCAGATATCCTCGTGGATGTCACCCTTCCATGCGTGGTATGCAGCATAGAGATTGGTTATTCGGCCGAGCAGCGGTCCAGGGTACTGCGCAAGTGGGTGGAAGACGAGACGATAAATGGCCAAGCCACACAACTATCAGACGAGCAAGTTAGCAAGCCCACGCGAGAAAACAAAGCAAAATAACATACATAGAGACCGAAAAGCGACAAGGCAAGAGTTGCCCCTTTCAACAAGGCCACAGGGGCGTTCAACAACACTCCGATCATGGGATTCATGTTTCTCCAGTCTGCAGTGCCGGGCTGCCTGCCTCGATGGCCGCAGGGCCTGGTCAGCAAGCATTATCTATCGGCGACGAATGCTCCTCAGAGCCCGACTCCGAGGCCGGAGATCCGACTGGGCACTCACGGCTCCGAATGCAGCTGATATATAGAGACTAATACAGTACAAACTAATCATACCACAGCCACGTCCGCTGTGACGACAATCGACGACGACCAGATTTACGCCGCTTCTTATCCGACTTTCTGAGCGCTATGGCTCCCAAAGACTTCTTTCCACCTGCTCCCCTTGACCTTGGTACGTTCCTTTACAGTACACTGCTATGATTTTGGGCCATGCTGACGATCCCCAGACTGGGACAACATCGGCATCAAAGTCCGCGAGGGTATGTTGTCTTCTGGACGAGTAGTTCCATGCAGCCATCTCACAAAGTCTAGTCAATGGACATGTTCAATGTCGCTATAATGTTGCGACTGGATCTTGGAGTGAGCCCGAAGTGGTCAAGGGCATTGACCTGACCATCAGCGGACTCTCTCCTGCTCTCAACTACGGTAGGGTACCTTCGTGGTCGTGTCAATCTGGTGCTAACACTAACATCCGGGGGCATAGGCCAGCAAGCATACGAGGGAATGAAAGGTAAGACTCAGAACCTAACGCAGTCTGTTCAATTGCCCAGCTCATGGATACACACACAGCCTTTCGCGACCCGCAGGGGCAGATCCGCATCTTCCGCCCGGAAGTGCACGCTGCGCGCATGGCCCATTCCTGTGAGGTCGTCTCCATCCCCCCTATTCCCCAGGAGCATTTCACTCGGTCGGTCGCATTGGCCGTGTCGGTCAACGCCGAGTTCGTGCCTCCCTTTGACAGCAGCGCTGCCCTCTACATCCGACCGCTGGTGTTGGGCTCCGGCCCTCAGATCAATCTGGCCCAGCCTGAAGAGTACACATTCTGTGTTTTCGTCCTTCCCGTCACCAGTCTTCTCGGCACCAAGCCCGTGGATGCTTTGATCATGGAGGAGTTTGATCGGACAGCTCCAATGGGCACGGGAAATGCCAAGGTCGGTGGGAACTATGCTCCTGTTCTGCGGTGGGCTGCCAAAGCGCGCGCCAAGGGGTATGGGATTCCGCTGCACCTCGACAGCAAGACGCGCACCGAGATCGATGAGTTCTCGGCGGCGGGCTTCATCGGGGTTAGAAATGATGAGGGACAGACCACCCTGGTGGTCCCGGATAGTTCGTGTATCATCCAGAGCGTCACCAGCGACAGCTGCGTCCAGCTCGCCCGATCGTATGGCTGGTCGGTTGAGGTCCGGCCGGTTCGTATCTCCTACCCCTACCCCTGCACTGGCACATCTACGTACTCACCATCCCATCCCAGATCAAATACACCGAGTTGCCCGAATTCTCGGAAGTCTTGGCTGTAGGAACGGCGGCAGTGCTCGTGCCCATCGGATCAATAACCCGCGACTCGCTCCAGGATCTGATCGTCTATAAGCCCTCGGAGGATGGAGGCTACCCGTGTGCAGACAGACTCTTCAAGTCGATCAAGGAGATTCAGAGGGGGTTGGGCAAGGATGTTTTTGATTGGTGTGTGCCGGTGCATGAGCCAGCTGCGTACTTCCCATCTGTCTCCGACCGAGAAGCCGCCGCACTGGCCTGATCACTTGTGCTATACCCAATGTTTTAACCGTGTGTTCTATGTTATTTTGTCTTGTTTGTGTTCAATCTGTATTTCCTGAGCAGTTTGCGCGGGAGCTATCTAAAGAGAATCGTTGCAAGTACTAAATCTTGATCAGCATATCCCCAGGAGAAGCGCTTCGGGTTGTAACCTAAGCCCTTGTACCGCACGATGTAGATTGAGTGAGATCTGACAGTCCCTTTCGGTGCCCAGCCCTAAGCCGCCCCTCCGATATCCGACTTTGGCTCCGACCTCACCGAGGGCATTTCGGAGAGCAACCCTCCCTCACGATGTCACAGACAACCCTCATCAGTGTATATCTAATGCAGCTGCAGCACCAGTTGCTGGAGACATCAATCAGACCATCTTCGATTCCAATCTTCCATCCTCCGCATCCATCCCAACCATGGCTACCGCAATGACCGCCACCGCAACCCCTGTCCCTACCATGGCATCCCATGCACAAGACACCACCCTCCCTCCACCTCCCAAGGGGGACATCACCACACCCGTCCTCTTTGCGCAGAACTTCCCCAAGCCCAGCACGGGGTACATGTTCATCAAGAACCCTCCCCCGGCGGGGGTTCCGTACACCAACATCCGCGGCGAGCCGGCCATGGTCACGGTCGAGGACCTGCGCGGCAAGGAAGACAGCGTCAGCCTCGACCACGACTCGCTGCAGGTGCTGCAGGGCCTGAGCGACGTGCCGCGCAGCCCGGAGGTCAACTGGGACAGCCCCCCAAGCGTGGAGAAGACCTTCTACCCGGCCGTCGAAGCGGCAGTCAAGTCGGCCATCCCCGGCGCCCACACGGTGCACATCTTCCGGCACGGCATCCGCCACTCGCAGAACTGGCCGGTGCCCTACAACCCCCCGGCCATGATCGCGCATCTGGACCAGACCGGCCCCGCCGCCATCAACCGCGTGCTCCGCCACATGGGCCCCGTCGACGGGCCCCGCCTGCTGCAAGGCCGCTACCGCATCGTGCACTTCTGGACCCCCCTCAACGGGCCCGTCTATACCTGTCCCGTGGCGGTCGCCAGCTCCGCCACGGTCAGGGACGACGATATTCAGATCTTCGTCAGCCATCTGGGCGGCGTCGGCGGCCTGGACATGCCCCTCGGACGCCCGGTCGCCAAGCCCGATCCCTCGGAGCAGTACCGCGAGGACTTTGGCGCCCCGCGCTATGCCGCCGGCCAGCGCTGGTTCTACCTCAGTGGCATCTCCCAGGATGAGGCGCTCTTGATCCAGATCTTTGACTCCAAGGCCTTGCAGAAGGACGGCCCCGTCCGGGGCGGCAGAGCCGTCCACTCCGCCTTCCGCGATCCCCGCACGCCCCAGGGTGCTCCCGACCGTTGGAGTATCGAGGTTTCCTGTCTGGTTTTTAGTGATGAGTGATGGATTCTATGGATTCTGTTTGTGTTTTACGTTCTCGTGCTTTTTTTTTTCTTCTTCTTCTTTTTTTTTTGCGGCTAGTTCCTAATTGAATCTGAATTGTCTATGAATTATCCTACAACCACTGTACACTGGGTCTACTCCGTAACCCTAACTTACCAAGTTCTGCAATCTTAACTGCATTTTAAGTATGAATACCGTAACCCGTAAACTTCCAACCCCAAACCACCAGGCGGATTCATTCATCATGCTTCATCCGCATGCTTCTGCCCGCGATTACCAATCCATCCCACCAATGACAGCCTCCCATCCAGCCTGTTGTGCAGGAAATATGCAAGGAAACGGTCTAGAATTTCGGCGACCTTTCGGACTCGGACTCGGAGTCGGAGATGAGTAAGACCGCTCGAAGCAGAAGAGCGCAAGAGCCCTATTACTATGCCCTACTTCTTTCTCTCTTGGCTGGAAGAGGGAAGGAAGACTAGACTACTGTGGATCTCTGCTCAGCGGATTGACCAGTACCTACCTACCCACCTACCTACCTAACTACCGCCATCATGTCCGCCTCAGACAGGACGAGCGAGAGCGAGATCAGTGACGTTGAGAAAGCCACCACGGCGGAGACCCTGAAGGAAGTGTCTGCCAGCAATGCTGCTGGGTCCAGTGCCCTAACTGGGCTGCCGTTGTATACGGTCCTGGTCGGGCTGGGACTGGCGCTGTTCCTGGGGGCTATGGATATGGCCATGCTTGGTACGGTCAGTTTGAACTTCTTCCTGCTTTGCTTGCCCGCCTACCTGCCTTCTGATGATTAGTGTTCGGCTGGCTAACTCGAGAGTTCTTTTTTTTTATCTGCGATAGGCCGTTCCATCCATCACCTCGACCTTCCACACGACCGCTGATATCGGCTGGTATGGCGCGGCATACCCCCTCACCATGTCCTCCATCCAGCTGCTGGCGGGCAAGATCTACGCCCAGTTCCCGCAGAAGCTGGTGTTCCTGGTGTTTTTCGGCCTGTTCATGCTGGGCTCGCTGCTCTGCGGCGTGGCCACCACGTCGCCCATGTTCATTGTCGGACGGGCGATTGCGGGGGCAGGGGCAGCCGGGGTGCTGTCGGGCACGTTGGCCATCGTGTCTGCCGTGGTGCCGCTGGACAAGCAGTCGCTCATCCTGGGGCTGATGATGTCGCTGGTGGGCACGGCCGTCGTGCTCGGCCCCGTCATCAGCGGCCTCCTGACCGACCACACCACCTGGCGCTGGTGCTTCTACCTGAACCTGCCCTGCGGCGGCGTCACTCTGCTGGCCCTGATCCTCTTCTTCCGGCCGCCCAAGCGGCCCGCCCGCGCCACCCCGCTGTCCCTCGCGCAGCTGATCAAGAAGCTCGATCTGGCCGGCTGTCTGGTCTTCATCCCCGCCGTCGTCATGCTCCTCCTGGCCCTGCAGTGGGGCGGCGACGGCAGCACAGCCCACGCCTGGGACTCGGCCACCATCATCGGCCTGTTCTGCGGCGCCGGCGTCTCCCTCATCCTCTTCCTGGTCTGGGAGCACTACCAGGGCGATGACGCCATGCTCCCGCTCAAGTTCTTCAAGGACCTGACCATCATCGCCAGCTGTCTGTACGGCTTCGCCCTGCTGGGCGGCTACGTCGTCGTCGGATACTACCTGCCCGAGTGGTTCCAGATCATCAAGGGCGCCAATCCCCAGACCAGTGCCGTGATGTTACTCCCCAACGTCATCACCAACTTCATTTCCAAGGCGGTGATTGGAATCATCGGTTCGTTTCACCCCGTCCCTTTCCCTTCCTCATCCCCACACCAGACAGAACCCTATACTAACCCCCCATCCCCCATCCAGTCAACAAAACCGGCTACTTCAACCCCTGGCTCTTCTTCGGCGCAGGTGTCCTAGCCATCGGCTCCGGTCTCGAAACCAACTTCCACCCCTCGACCCCACGCCCCAACTGGATCGGCTACCAGATCCTCCAGGGCGCCGCGCTGGGCATCATCCAAGCCCCCACCCTCGGCGTGCAGCTCGCCCTCGCCAAGCAGAAGCATCTGATCCCCGTCGCTCTCTCGCTGGTCATCTTCTTCCAGTACTTCGGCAGCAGCATCATGCTGAGTATCTCCGAGACGATCTTCCAGAACCTGCTGCGCCCCGCCCTGGTCAGCAAGGCCGGTATGACCGACGCCCAGGTCCAGCAGTATGTCGCGGCGGGTAATTCGGAGGTGAGGAAGTTGACGGATCAAATTGATCCGGACAGGTTGGGCGTCGTGTTGGAAGTGTATAATGATGCAATTGCCGGGGTTATGGTATGTTTTTTGTTTTTTTTTTTTTTTTTGATGGATTGGTTTGTTGGGTGTGGGATAGGGTTGGGAGGATAAGCGCTAATTCTTGGTTGGTAGTGGCTTTCGACGGCGGCGGCCTTGTTTGGGTTCCTCGTGTCTTTTGGGTTCCCCTGGAAGAGTCTGAAGGCGCAGACGGAGGAGAATAACAAGGAGGCGGCTGAGGCGGAGGTAGCTGCGGCGGAGGCTTGAGATGGTGAATATTTATTTTAATGGGAGTGTGAAGGGCTGGGGAGGGGGAAGTGATGGTGAATGGTGAAGCCATATAGGCGATTCTGTGGCATGTGGGGGTGGAGTGAAGGTGAAGGTGGAGCTAGAATGCAGCATGTATGGCGTTTTCTTTTTCGGATGAATTTTATTTAACTAATACTGGAGTGAGCAATAAACTAGAGTGAATGCCCTGACTTTCTGGTTGTAGTGTATATCAGCTCTGTTCTGTTGGTGAGTCATGAACTTAGACCACTGATACTGATGGTGGGAGATTAAACAATTTAAAAGCACAGAGAATATTATCAACAGAATAAGCATAAGTCATAGAGTAAAGACAGTCATGGATCCATCAAGATGAAAGCAGATAGTATGACTATAGCACAAATTGACCATTGCAAGCAGAAACCTGATAGAGCATGTTATTTTCGGTGATCGGACTGCGGCAATGACATGAACCAGAACACAACAAAGTCAGAAGCAGAGTCACGACTACTCCCCTCATCCCACCACCGGGAACAAAGAAAAGAAATAACATGTAGCCCTAGCCCTGCTAGCCTACTTTGTCTAACAGCATGATCAGTGTCCCGGCATCAGCATCAACATCCGCATCACAATATAATACATAGTAATCATAAAAGAAGAAGAAGCAAGCAAGGGCAACCCCATCCCCTCCACCCCGAAACGAACCCTTATGCACACCCTTACAACACAAGAGCTCTTATGTCCTGTGCATCATCCTCGGAACAGCCACCCCCGAGCCGAGGCATTCTTATGAATGAACAAACAAATAAATAAGAAAATGATTGTTCTGTTCTATTCTATTCTCTTCTATCCACTCGTAATCTATCTCCCACCGGCATGGACATTCCCTGCATTAGATCAGCTGCTGCCCCCACACCGACAGACATGCCACCCCCGGTCTGTTGCATCAACCGCACGTGGCGACTGGAGAAGAGATGAGAGACCTAGACTCGGACCCGGACCCGGACCCGGACCCAGGACCCAGTTATATGAAACCGGACGTGAATTAGCAAGGAGCTTGTCTTGACACGATCCTGATGACGATGACCTGCCGTTGTAGTTACTGGTATGGAATAAGCTATTGCTTGTGACAGGCGGCGGTCCGGTCCGGCGTGGAATGGGATGACCCTGGCAGCGTCCGGATCGGCCGCATGCGCTTGAGTTTATAGTTTATAGTTATGTGTATATTTATGAAGTTTTGATTTTTTCTTAAGCGGGATTGTGTTTGCTGGGGGGGAGGGGGGGAAGAGAGGGGAGATATATCATATAGCTATGAAAGGGAAACTGATACAGTAGACATGAGATTGTTTGTTGTTCAGTGTAGCTATTGGCGATAATATATGAGTATTTGTTGAAGCCAACCTGCTGTGTGGTCAGGTTCCACTTTTGAGGTGTTATCCTCTCTTCCTGTACACAGCCTAGCTAAGTAACTAGCATTGTTGATCCTTGGTTCGTTCCTCGGCGCCACGGAGTCAACACAGGAGATGTATGTTATTCATGTGTTACTTTGCTTGGAAGGAAGCAAGCCTTCACAACCGAACTCGACATTTGGATTATATACTCCAAATCTTATATTACACACAAAGCAGTGAGTTGAAAAGTCATTATTTATATCCCACAATCATAAGCTACTTTCACATATATTACTCCGCATAATGCCTCAGATGCTCCTTGATATCTCGCACGATCCGACACAACTCCCTCCCCTTGGCGCCGCGCTGCGATGGATCGCGCCGATCGAGGATTGTGTCCAGCAGCGCGGCGGGGACATGGCCCTCCGCGCGGTCGCGGATGGCGTGCAGCCGCTCTTCGATCTGGTTGAGCATGTGCGTGCTCACCTGCAGCAGGATGCAGATCTGCAGGTCGCGCGTGCTGCTGCCGACCTCGAACCCGCCAACCTGGAGGTTCGGTAGGGTGGGCAGGAAGTTGGACCCCGAGGGGTTGGCGGCCACCGAGTCGCGGATGAACGAGAAGACGCCCTCGTAGAGCTGGATCAGGCTGGTGTACCCGGTCAGGAAGAGGAGGGTGAGGGTGGTGTCGAGTTGAAAGGAGATGGCAGGGGAGGTGCTGGTGCTGGTGCTGGTGTTGGGGTTAGGGTTGGGGGCGGACGTGGAGGAGGTGGAGGAGGAGGAGGAGAGGGAGGCAGAGGAGGAGGAGATGGAGGCGCGGGAAGATGAACGAGAGGCGGAGGCCGAGGAAGGCCCCGAGAGTGGTGGAAGAGAATTGCCTCCCAAGGGCGAGGAAGGGGCATGGGTGCCAGTCTCGTCTGCTGTGCTGGTGGTGGTGGTGGTGGACTCGGTGCATCCCGGTGGGAACAAGGTGCCTTTACATCGCTCCAGCTGCTTGAGGATGTCGAGGAGCTCCTTCGAGCTGTGGAACATCTTTCCGATCACGTAGTTCTGGCCCCCCTGGCGGCCCTTCTCGACCTCCAGATAAGTCGAGCGGGAGGCTTGCGAGAACAGCAGAGTCCCCGCCACTTTGCCCGAGTGGACCAGCCCTACGTCCTGCAGCAGGTTGCGGTTCAACTCGCCCATTCGCGCAATACATTCGTTTTTGATGCTGACGATGTCCATCTCGCGAGGGCGGGACTCGCGCTGGGGCGTCTCGAACCCGTTCAAGCCACGAGAAGACTGCAATGAGGGCTGGAAATGGTTTCCGCCTGTCAGGGAGCCGTGGTAATGGCTCCCCGCCGGCGTCCCCTCGCGGTGATCCGGGCGGGCCTGTGTGAAGGCGTCCATCCATGGGGACCGACCGCTGTCCTCGGCCATGGGACGAAAGTAGTCGAAGAAGTCCGAGCCCCCGGACGGGGAGTGTGGAGTGAGTGCGGCGCTGAAGTCAAAGCCACGACTGGCACTCATATCTGGCAGGTGGTCAATGGAGTCCAGCAACGGTGTCCCGTCTGTATCCAGCACGCCATTCGGATGTAAGGGAGAGGGAGGAGGAAATTGGTCAGGGTTGGACATCTGCCGTGTGCGACCGAGTGGCCGCGAGTCCCATGGGTTTGCCATGCTGGGGGGATGTGAGGGACGACGAGGGTTCTGCGCACCAGTCATATCCAGCAAGCTAGGATCCATGTCTCCTAGATCGTCGGCAGCAGCAGCAGCAGCAGCAGCAGCAGCAGTCACGGAGGGTTGCCCCGCTACCGTGGCCAAATGAGGATCATAGTTGGACTCGGTGTGATGCAGGGATTGAAGAGAGGAAAGTGGTTTCGTCCGATGCGGTTGAGACATGGTTGTCACGCAGCGAACATGCGCCTTGAGGCAGCGACGACAGGAGGAAGTCGTACTCGAGTTGGACACTGGCCGCTCACAGCGCAGTTTCTGGCCCCGACAACGATCGCAGGCAGATCGTCGGGGCTGGTCGGCCACCACGACAGATGGTTCGACCTCATTCATGACAGTCGGATAGTCCGTGGTTAAGTAAGTCATTCCGGCTGGGCTGGAGGATCAGCAGCAATAGTTGCTATGCACCAGTATAATCCACGTGGAGATGCTGGTAGATCTTTATAGACGGACGGCCCTAATTCCCCCTCTCGTGAGAGGATTCTGGTAGGAGGATCGTGTCCTATTCCCACCCCAGTGGAAACTGGCCCCGCGGAGCTGCAGGACCCTACTGGAAATGGATTCGGATTGAGACTACTTTCTCATCGATGTGTCTCAGCCTTTTCGTTCGGGGGTGGTGGATTCCCCAGGCTGAGCGTCGAATGGCGACTATCTTACCAGACCCGGCAATCCTTAGGGCGGTAGCAGCAGAATGAGGAGAGAATGAAACGAGAAGACAGCTCGAAGAGCAAAAAAAAAAAAGAAAAAAGAAAAAAGAAATCAACAAAACGCATCGGCTGACGCGTAATTTCGGAAGGCTAAGCATGCATACTAGACCCTGGAGCCGGACCCAGGTGGAGGAGGGCTAAGGCCCGATCGCAGGTCCCAGATAACACTACGAAGCCCCTCAACCGAAAAAAAGCAAAACTCGCTCTTGGGTTACATTTGATGCGTTCTTGTGCAACTTGGACTTACGCTCTGACTTATCACATTGCTGGAGAGCTATCGTAAGGACAGTTGTTGCTGCGGCCGAGGATTACCAAGCAATGTGATTACCCGGATCAGAAAACGTTGATTTGACAGGGAGACCCCCTGTCGAGGTGTCAAGTGACTGTGATGAAACAGTTAGTTACTTAGTAACATGGATGTGTCAGTTCTTCAAGGGAGGCTGTTAAGGTGTGACTGAGTTTGGTTCGAGTCCACTTTCGTCTCTCCAACCCGACCACTTGGGGCGGAGTTGGTCCATTCAACCGCAGCCCTAGCCCCAACGCCGTCTTCGACCGTCTACCAGAATCGCCGGAACTCGTGGCCATATCTCCCATAATCAATCTGACTGCATGACTTAGCTCCTGTATGATACGGAGTACTCCGTACATCAGTCACATCTGATATACCGGTACTGGGATTCGTCCCAGGGCTTTGCCGTGGCTGCAGTTGGTTGCTGGGCGGACGGCCTGGCCTGAAGAAGGAGATACTGTCTGGAGGAATATAAGCTGAGACTTCGCCAAGATAACCCCGTAAGTACAGCCACACAGCGCTAGTCAGACTCCCTGTCACAGCCTGACCCAGCATTATTCAGGGTACTCCAAAATATCGACTGGTTCGATGCTCTTGACTTTCTCGGTGGACCATCTTGGCGGAATGAAGCACGGAAATTTTCAACCAAGCGCAGCCAAGACGGGAAACCCCCCCCCCCTTTGAATACGAATGACAAAAAAGCGGCACGATGAGAGGGTTGGGAAGGCAAGGCTAAATTAAGGGACGAGCGTTTTGACAAGCGAGCACTAAAGCTCGACGGATTGCAGTTCTTCCCATGCTCGTTGGGTCTGGGAAGCTTCACTAGTGCAGATTAGTGGTCCGGTAGATACGGTAGACTAAGACTCTACTGGGTTAAGCAACTCAACCAACCCAACCAACCAACTAATCTTGTCAGCACTAATAAGATACTAAGCCGGCCGAGATGCTCCGTGGCATCCACTAGCACCCTGCTGCTAAATAATGCCAATGGCCATGGCCCAGACCACTTTTGGCCCCCGAATGCTCGTGCTCCTCCTTGTCCGATAATCTCCAATTCGGATCTCCGACTACGGTACGCAGCCGGTGCCCCGGATTACCCTCTCCGCTCCATCGGACATGTCCAGGATTGTTGGTGTGCACATTCGGCCCCTATTCTCAACCCCAAAGGGGTTTGGGGGGGGGGAAACGAGACGGAGGAGGCTCCGACATGCTCCACTGGGGAACCCGACCACGTAGTTAGTGACCCTATCTGCCTCGGGGAGTGAAGAGAAGGAATGATCCGACAATCTATCCTATTTGAGCCTCGATCCTGCCCACAGCCTCAACCCCCGAGCGTTAAGAATCACGACCACGGCCGTCTTGCGTCCTTCCTCTTCTCCGCAGATCAGCAGCGACCATGGCCAACAATCAGGGTTCCATCGCCAAGGACGTCAGCCTGGCCAACCCCCCTTCGGACAGTATCTCGCAACTGAGCTGGTCGCCCGTCGCCAACCACCTGGCGGTGTCGTCGTGGGACCAGACGGTGCGCATCTACGACGTTTCGCAGTCGGTGACGGGAGAGGGCAAAGCACTGTTCAACCTCGCAGCGCCAGTCCTGGGCTGCGCCTTCTCGCCCGACGGTGCGAAGGTGTTGGGGGGAGCGGCCGACGGGTCCGCGCGACTGATGGACCTGGCGGCGGGCAAAGAGGCGCAGCAGGTCGCGGCCCATGATGCCCCCGTTCGCTGCGTCCGCTTCTGTGGGAATATCGCCGTCACCGGCTCGTGGGATCAAACGGTCAAGTATTGGGATCTGCGCCAGGACCGACCCCTGGCGACCCTCCAGTGCCAGGAGCGCGTCTACGCCATGGATCTCTGCCAGAACCTGCTCGTCGTGGCCACGGCCGACCGCCACGTGCATCTCGTGCAGCTGAGCAACCCGGGCCAGATCTACCAGACGGTGACCAGCCCCCTGAAGCATCAGACGCGCACCGTCACCTGCATCCCAGATGCGTCGGGGTTTGCGATCGGGAGCACCGAGGGTCGCACCGGGTTTCACTACGTCGACGAGAGCAAGTCCAGGTGGGCTGTCCTGTGCAGGTTTTACAACGAAAGGAAACAGTCACTCTAACAATCGTGGTTGCAGTCAAAACTTCACCTTCCGCTGTCATCGCGACCTGGCTGCCGGGAAAACCGCGCAGAACGTCTACGCGGTGAATGACATCTCCTTCCATCCCAAGTACTACACCTTCAGCACCGCCGGGGCGGACGGCACCTTTGCCTTCTGGGACAAGGACGCCCACCACCGTCTAAAGCCATTCCCCACCGTCGGGGGCCCCATCACCTCCACGGGCTTCAACCACGACGGTAGTATCTTCGCCTACGCCGTGAGCTACGACTGGAGCAAGGGCTTCCGCTACAACACCCCCGAGCATCCCACGCGCGTGGGGCTTCACCCCGTCGACGACGCCGAATGCAGGCCCAAGGGTAAGAACCCCGTCAAACGATAAGCGTAAATGTGCGAAGAACAGAAAAAAAAGAAGAAGAAGAAGAAATATTGCCCAGATTGGGGTCTCAATGCTCAAATTCACTACATACAACAACAACAACAACAACAACATGCTCACATCTGCAAAACCTTGGCCACCACCTCATCCGCACTCTCATTCTTCACCCCCAACAGGGGGGAATCCGACGCCTCCCACGAAGGAGCCATGACACATCGGGCCTGTCCTTCGTCGTACATCTGCGCGACCACCAACTCCAACACCCAGCCGCCCATGCCCGCCTGGAACTTGCGCTGTCCGCTCTCGATCAGAGTCTGCGCGGAGGCGCGCTGCACCGGCCATTGTCGGCCCGTGACGCGCTGGAAGGCCTCCAGCAGCTCGGTTTGGTTGGTGATGAGCGACAGCACCTTCACGAACCGGTTCGCCGTCTCGTCCGGGTGCTGCAGGACGCCGACGACCGACTGCCCGATGCCTGCCAGGGTGGTGGCGGTGAATTTCTCCGTGCCAGAGTCGTAGATGAGGGCTGAACACTGGGCGATGTCGAAGCCCATCAGAGGGAATCGCTTCATTGCCTACATACACCAAAAAAAGTGAACCACGAGTCAGCACAAGTTCCCCTCCTCTCATACACATCACACACAAACACAAAAAAAAAAAAAAGAAAAAAACAGACAAGCCTTACCCAATCAATCGGATTCCCCGAGGTGATACCAGTGAACGTAAAGTTGGGATTCGCCTCGGCCTTCGCTCTGGCCAGTTCCCACCCGGCGCGCCGATGAGCGTGAATGGCGCGGAATTCCGGCAGGTTGCGGAAATCCGGGCCCCAGCCGAAGTCGTCGACGATGAATCGCTTGACGCCCGCGGCTTCGGCGGCCTCGATCATGGTGACCTGCGCGCCGATGCCGCCGGGGCCGACCACGCAGATGGCGGCATCCTGGCCGGCCAGGGCAGTGGTCAGGTTCTCGAGGGTGTAGCTGGTGCGGATGACGGGCAGGCCGGCGGGGAAAGTCGAGGAGGACTCGGTGCGGGTGATGATGGTGATGTTGAAGCCGGCGCGTTGGAGGGCGGCGGTGATGGGGGTTCCAAAGTTGCCCGATGCCCGTGCGGGGGTCAGTTTCAAGGGAGGGGGGGGGGGGGGGGGGAATCTCATAGAGGGGTAGTAGACATTGGACATACCCCGAAGATGGCCACTTTCTGGATAGTGGTGGTCATGGTTGTATTTTCTTCGTCGATATTATGTTATGTTATGTGATGTGTTGTGTTGTGTTGTTGGGATTGGGATTGGGATTGATGGCGGGTGGTTTATTATTAATTCATTCTCTGAGGGGAACGAACGGAAGAGAGGAAAACAATCGAGGAGAGATTGTATTATTAGCGGGGGTGGTGTTGCAACCTGAGGCAGGTAATAATTCCCATGGATAGAACGTGAAAGAGCATCAACATTAGTAATGCAATTTGAGTCAGAACAAAGAGATTCCTTGTTGCTTACCTTACGAGGCGCTGCTAAGGCTGCGAAGACGGGGCTTCTCGGCCGACGTTGGGGGTTGTGTGATAGGTGCGTGCAGCGTGCACGGCTCGCATCCAACCTTTGGGCGGCGGGCGCGGATGGGCCCATTCTAGGCAAAGAGCTAGAAGCAGTTAGACTAGAGCACCAGCGCTATCTAGATCTGATCGAGCTTAGTTTCTGGGTTGTGGGGGAGATGCGCTAGTTTTTTTTTTTTGACTTTTGTCTGGATCAGACGGCGTCCTTTTTAGGCTCGGGACGAGTCCGTAAGAATAGGGTACGAGACTAGGAGTCTAGGAGTCCCCATTTACATTTATTATTATTATTATTATTATTTTTTTTTACCCTTTTGCGTATGCTGTGCGATCCTAGGATGACTCTTTTTTTTTTTCTTTTCTTTTTTCTTTTTTCTTTCGCCTTGTTCCCCCACAGGTGAGGCTCAGGCGAGTATAATCCCTCAATTGGGCCCTGCAGTAAATACTGTTCCCACCCGTCTTGATTCCCTTTAGCCTCATGCGGGAAACGGACGACGTGTTTGCATGATCCTTCGCCTTCGTTTGCAGGTCTTGCAGGTAGGTATTCACCTAATAGATGCCAAGCGATTGGTCATGATGTGCTGATTGATAGTTAATGATAACTAACTACTCTCTGACGAGTCCGAATCCGAATTCGGGGGATAAGCCTCACCTCCGACCCGACCGGCCCCCCCGAGCGAAACTACAGTGAATACAGACCAGATCGGAGGACCTGTATCAATCCTCACCCAGTCTTTATCTGACTGACATCAGACCAGATGGAAGTCCCCCACGATGGCCTGCGGAGAAGAGAGGATTGTCGCATGGATTAGGTGAACGCGTTCGATCGTCTCTCTGAACCCGACATGTTCTCCACCATCACCACCACCACCACCACCATGCGGGCTTGGACATACACGCAATCCGGCCTCCCATCGCAAACCCTCGTCCTCGACGATGAGGCCCCCGCGCCCTCACCGGCCGACCTCGGGCCCGACGAGCTCCTCATCGCCGTCAACTACGTGGCCCTGAACTCGGGCTTCACGACCCTGATGCGCTCTCTCCCCGCGCAGCCCTACTCCCTGCCGCACATCTACAACCGCCAGAAGCGCCTGGGCGTCCCCGAGTTCGAATTCTCCGGGCGCATCTTGGCCGTCGGCTCCGCCATCCCCTCCACGAGACCTGACCTCCTCCCCTCCACGCTCGTCCTGGGCTGCTGTGCTGCTAAACGCGTCTTCGTGCAGGGTCAAGGCGCGCTGGCGGATCGGCTCATTGCCCCGGCCGCTCAAGTGATCCCCTTGCCGCCTCCTTATACTATCCCCACCAGCCCCACCACCCAAGATGACGAAACCCTAACACCAGTACCAGCACCACCAGCACGAGCATCGATATCCCTCCTCGAAGCCTCCGGCCTCAGCGCGTGCGGCTGCACCGCCATCCAAGTCCTCGACCTCACCAAGCTAGTCGCAGGCGACACGCTCTTCGTCAACGGCGGCAGCACCAGCGTAGGCATGCTGATCATCCAAGTGGCGCGACACGTCCTAGGAGAGACCGGCACGATCGTCGCATCCGGCACCGACGCCTCCCTGATCCGGTCAGTCGGCGCTGACCAAGTCATCGACTACACGGCCCAGCACCCGCTGCACGAGTACCTGCGCGCGCACCACGCGGACCGCCCCTTCGACGCCATCATCGACTGCGTCGGCGTCACCGACCTGTATACCCACTGCGAACCGTACCTTGCGCCCGGCAAACTGTTTGTCAATCTGGGCGCCATGACCGCCAAACCTACCCTTTGGGGCTTGGTGGGGTTTGTCTGGAATCAGCATCTGCTGCCGTTGTGGCCGGTTCGGTTGGGGGGGGTGGATAGGTCTTATCGGTTTTATAGTGCGAGGCCGGATCGCGCGACCTTGGGGAGGGTTCTGCGGTTGGTGCAGGGCGGGGAGGTGAGGTTGGTGGTTGATTCCGTGTGGGAGATGGGGGATGTTAGGATGGTATGTTTTTTTTCTTCTTTTCTTTTCTTTTCTTTTTTTTTTTTTTGTTGGTTTTGTACTTGCTGGTGGGTGTTTGAGTTGTGGTTGTGGTTGGGGTTGTGGTTGTGGTTGGGGTTGTGGTTGTGGTTGTGGTTGTGGTTGTGGTTAACTGGGTTCTGGCTTAGGCTTACGAGCGCATGGAGAGTAAGAGGGCAAAGGGGAAGGTTATCATTCGGGTGCAGGAGGAGTGAGTGAGTGAGTGAGTGAGTGATTTGGTTTTGATTGCGCTGCTGTGGTCGCGGTGGTTGGTGTCTGTGGTAGGGTGGCGAGTGTGGTTGGGATAACTATCTGTGCAATGTTATATTATTGGGAGTTGGTTGTATGCGGCGAGTGAATCGAGATGATCCGATGGGGTTAAAGACTACCTGTCTCTTGTAAGCATAAAGAAGTAATAATAGTCAGGCAGATCGTCGATGGAAATGTATATAACTGAATGCCCACACTGTCAGACTACAGGGGGCAATAACTGGGATTGAATTGGTTTGAAGTGATCATACAGAAGTTGATTTATATATTTATATATATATCTTGAATCCCCAGTATAGCTTGCTTGATCCAACGATCCATCCACTTATTTCTAATAAACAGCTCGATATTAGCAGAGAATATAAAGCCCGAGAATAAGATACTCTGACTCCCCGCTCTAGATTAGAGGGCATACTCGTTCGCAAGGTGGGGATGACAAAACATCGAGCGCTTGTATCTTGACTATACTATCCACATCGCATCTCCCAATCACTCTCGGCGTGGATTATCCGAGTACGCAACAGTGAATATAACACTATCTAGTTATCCATGCAAAAGAACCGGACCCGAGGAACGGGCAATTTCCAGAATCCCTCGAACCGCAACTCGCGTTCCCAGTCCAGCTGCTCCGCATTGACCAACTCCCAGTCAAACTTCCACGCCAACTTGGCCAGGCTGATTCGCATCTCCATGTACGCCAGATTGACGCCCAGGCAGCCTCGCGGGCCCAGCGAGAACGGCTTCGACGCGGCAAGGTGGTCGTGCTGGAACCGGGCGTTCCAGAGCCCATGCGTGCCCGGAAGCCAGCGCTCCGGGTGAAAGCCCCTTGCGTCGTGGAAATAATCCTCGCGGTGGGCGGTGGTCCATGAGGAGGTGGAGACTACCGTCTGTCATTTTTTAATTTTGATTTTTCTTTTCGTTAGTACATGTATACGTTGACTCGAACAGATGGATAGATAGATAGACGCTGCTCGACTCACCCCCTTGGGAATCAACTGTCCCTCCACCATGGCCCCCGGCGATATCCGGGGCAGACCGAAAGAGGTCGGCGGACAGATTCTCAGCCCCTCTTCGATCACCGCGTTCAGGTACGGCATCCCCTGGAGTTTCTCGCTGGTCATGTCGGAAGACTCGTCGAACGTCTCCCGGAGTTCCTGCTGCAGATGCCAGAGCTTGTCCTGGTGGGCCGCGAGGTAGTAGATCAGGGTGGTCAGGGCCGTGGCGGTGGTGTCAGACCCGGCGATGACGAGCACGTTCGCCTGCGCGAGGAGCCATTCCTCCGATTGCGATCGGGACTTGTCCGCCAGCAGCCGCGCGAAGAAGTCCTCGCGGCTGATGTTGTCCTGTCGCGCGACGCGGGCGCGGACGAGGTCGCGCGAGTATTTGAGGAAGAGGTCGAATTTCTTCTTGATGCCGGTCGGTAAGGAGAACAGGATGAACGGCCACAGGAGGGGAAGACGCCGGCCAATCTCGAACAGCGTGACGAGGATTCCGGCGTCGTGGATGGTGTCGATCCAGAAGTGGGATTTGGCTATAGGGTTTATGAATTAGCAAAGCATGCAAGCGAGCAATCAGTCTACCGTCAACGCAAAAAAGGCCAGAACTTGCCAGATTCCACAGCGCCAAACGACTCGGCGAATGCAAGTTCGCCGATGATATCGAAACTCAGGAAGTTGAACCACTGTCGTTCGTTGGGTCAGAGAGCTATCTTATAATAATCGTTCAATGGTCTATTGCAGGGGGGCTATCGTTACTTCTCGCATGTTAAGTCCCTCTTGGGTCCCCAGCTTCTTCACCTGGGCAAGGAACAGATCACTGTACTGGTGAATGATGGACTCCTGGGCCTTCAAAGCCCGGGCACTGAACCCATGGGCCAGCAACTTTCGAGTGTCTCGATGCTTTTCCGGGTTGCGCTCCGCGACAATTCCCGGCTCCGGCTGGTAATGCTCATAGAAAGTGCCTTTGATGAATGGCTTGTGGTCCTTGGTGGTGTGTCCGTATATGTCTAGGATTGTCAGCCACATATTTGTGATGAGGAAGCGCGCAAAACGGACCATTAAAGCTCTGGGCAGTGTTGAAGCTGAGTTCGTTGGGCGCGATGCGAACAACCTCGCCTGTTATTCTCCGTCAGTGCTGAATATGCTGGATATGCTGAAAGCGAAGGATAATATATCACTCACCGTACTGTCTATGCGCTTCTTCAATTGCAAATGGATATCTTCCGCCCATCCTGGTGCCGTCAGCATTGCGATCCCTGCATTTTCTAGGGTTTCCGACGGAGTACTGACCAGTGACGGGCATACCACAAATGGGTAATGGCTGCCAGCTTCGGGCCTGGATAGCTCGACAACGGATGAAACCATACCCTGTAAATCGAGCGAACGATGGCATATCCGAGGTAAAGCTAGGCAAGAGTGAGTTTTTTCGATCTTCTTGGCCCGGCGGGTATCCTTACCACAGCAAGGTGCCAGGTGATTCTGGTCCAGGACGCTTTTGGCAGCGCTACCAGGTAAGCGACCGTGGTTTCGAGGATTTTAGCCATGATGGGTCTGGGTATTCTCGTTACTCCGTTGTCACCAGGAAACAGTCAATGATGAGTAGTTTTTTTCTTCCTTTCTGGTGGTCAGATCGGACCCAACGTTCGGGGTCGGGCTCCCTTCGGACGGCCATTCGGAGAGGCCCTCCCCCCTCCCCACTCCCTCCGCATCTCGCCCCGGCCCTAAATAGAGTCCTTCTCGCAAGACACGATGTCAGGTTTGATCACCAGTCCTCTCACCACGACCACCCACGACAGACAAGCATCACCGCCAACATGGTGAGTCCCGCTGTCTTGGCCACCGCGGCCGTGACCGTGGTTTTCCTGCTCGCTCAACGCTACTTCTCGTTGCCCGTCCTGCCCAACGAGCCCTTGCTCATCCCACACTGGATGCCCTTCTTCGGCCATGCCTTCCGTTTCGCTCGCAGCAAGCGATCCTTTTTCCGCTGGGCTAAGTGCGCATTCCCCGGGTGAATCCCACAAGTCCACTTGAACAATATGCTAATGGAAGTCAGCGCGAAAACGGGCGGACAACCCTTCAGCGTCCCCATGGGAGGCCGTCGCCACTACATCTTCAGCGACCCCGCCGACATTGCCGGTATCCACAAGAATGGCAAGACCCTGAGTATTCGCGGGTTCGTTCGGTTCATTTACATCTCCATCTGGGGCTTCAGGCCGGCCGATGCCGACGCCATGTGGGAGATCAAGCCCGAGTGGCACCGCATGGATCTCGAGTGGCTGCTGTCGGACAAAAACGACCAGATCGCGGTGCACTACTTGCATCGCATTGAGGAGCAGCTCCGTGTCCTGGATGCAGAGGTCGAGGGGGCTCCGGACAAAGCCATTGTGCGGCCGGGTCTCAAGACGGTGGTTGATGTGCAGGGTAAGGCGACGTGCCAGGTCTTGTATGGCGCGACCACTCTCGAGAAGCACCCCGAGCTGCTGGACGATCTCACCACCATGGTCCGCGATGGCTTCTGGGGCTTGCTGTTCCGCGCGCCTCGGTTCCTCTTCCGGAATGCCTACGAAGCCCGCGATCGCATTATCAACACCTACGCTGATCTGGTCGAGAATATCGAGACCCGCAAGGATGTTTCCCAATACCTGTACGAGCGGACGGTGTACCTCACGCAACAGGGAATCAACCCTCAAGCTCAAGGTGCGGATATGTTGCGCACGATGTTTGCGTAAGTGCTTCTTCCTCCCTCCCTCCCTCCCTCTGATTTCCCAAATCGCTGAAATTCACCGTCCCAGTTCCCTCCTCAACTCCATGCCCACGGGATACCTGGCCCTGCTCCACATTCTCGCCGAACCCGGTCTTGCCGACGAGGTGCGCGAGGAGCTCCTTGCCTGCGGCTATCTCGAGCGGTCGCCCGAGGAGATGCTCGAGATCCTGCCCGCAAAGATGCCTCTCCTCCGGTCCATCTGGCACGAGACGCTGCGCATGCACAACAACTCCCTGACGGTGCGCGAGGTCACGGCCGACACCAAGTTCACGGGCAAGAACACGTGGCAGGTCCAGAAGGGCGGCGTCATCAATATCCCCTGCGGTCTGATGCACTTCAACGAGGCGCTGCACCCGGACCCGGACTCGTTCCATGCGCGTCGCTTCATGGACAAGGACCTCGGTGGTGAGGGCGAGAGTCACGCTCGCACCACCAAGCCCTTTGGCGGTGGCTCAACCCACTGCCCCGGCCGCGTCTTTGCGGAGAAGCAGATGATCGGCCTGGTCGCGGCTTTGCTGATGCGCTACGATATGCAAATTGTCAATGCCGATTGGAAGATGCCCCTGGTCTCGGAGTTTGATGATATCACGAAGCAGCCCACTGTGTGGGTCAGGATCTCGAGGAGGGTTTGATCCTGTCGGTGCATGCTTTTGCTTTTGTGTTGTATGCGGGAATTCGTCGGTCGTGCATAGCTAGTTACTAGTAGCGAAGAAGCTTTATGAATGGATTCTAACGCCATTATGGCAACTTTTATTTTCACTTCTGTTTGGCTGTTGATGGGGTTTCCAGGTGGTGGTGTAGTGGTAATGAACCCTGGGGAGATTCTTCGAAGACGTATACTTGGCGGAGACGAAGCCAGAAAGTAGTCTCTTCTTCTCCTATTAGAGCAGAACGTTGTTCTTATTTATTGTTTGTCACAGTCGAAACCGTAGTCCTTTCTCCTTTTCTTCCTAAGAGTCTTGAGCTGGACATCGATGTAAGATTATTGAAGTCCACGGATGCACATGGGCAAGTCATCCGGAGGACCGTAATGATCTCTCCTGCTGCAAGATTTAGCAGCATAGGTAGGAGTATAGGCCATAGATAGGGGCGTGGGGCAATGCAATGGCAATCTCATCTCATTGCTCTCAGATCCAGTCCCTCTCCCTCTCATTGAGATCATCTGATCATTTGCCAGACGTGGTTGAATCCCGCATCCACCTGCTTCCAGCCTTGACCCTTGCATGGAGCCCTAGAGCTCCACCAGGCTCAGCAAGGCTTGGAAGGCCCCCAACCCCCTAGTCCTACAATAAGAAGTGGGCCCCTGCCACGGGTTTCGGGCCAGTCAGCCGGTCGGATTCGGAGTCGGTCCCTCGTATCGACTCCAGTGGCCTCGAGTTTCGCCAATGAGATCGAGTTGGCAAGTGTTGATCGCGAGGAGCAGGGTGGTTCGCGTGGTGTTTGGTGCTTGGTGTCTGTGAGGTCGGAGATGTGGTTTTCAAGTAGGTGGAGCTGGAGAAGGAAAGAGAATAGATTGATTAGTGCCGGCTGGCATATGCAACTGCTTAATAACTAATCACTAACTAGTTAGTTATAGTTATGTCCCCTCTTTTTCTCTGGATGCTCACAGCAGATGTTATGAGCGTATGGGGTCAAACTAGTCATATTTTGATGTGCAATCTGGTAATTGGGATTCTATCTCAATGTGAGAGAGTTCTATGCGATAGGGAATATAATAGGGCTGGGAGATGATACTGGTAGCTACTATATGCATGTTGGTGCGCTGTATCTGACTAGAGATATATATCTTGCAAATCAGTGCATTTTCACACCGCGTACACAGCACATTTGTAACAACATCAATTACGCCAAATATAGGCAATTTAATCCCTGTATAGATCTAGTACTCGAGTAAAAACCTACATCTTGTCTTGCATTGCTTGATCTGAGCGTTTAGTAGAGGACGTAGACGCAGGACCGAGGAATATACACTTGGTTGTGGCCTTGCGGGTAAGGCAGCATTTACGGCAGCCCAGACCCACGTGTGTGTCTCTTGTGTCTCCCCTTCAGAAAAACATTCAACATCTCTCTACCTCTACCATCTCCACTCCTCCCTACTCCCTACTCACCATCGCTGCTTCAACTCAGAGACGCGACCCCGATATCTTTCCCTCAATATTACGCTGCTTTGGGAAATCCAACATGGATCTCGCCCTGAGCCACCTGCCTCCTATCAGTATTAGCTGCGGATATGCAATCCGTAGCCTCCGAATGCCACCACCGATAGAAAGATCGGCTCCGAAAGAGGCCCTCCGATCGCTCCCCGGCAAACACCAGGCGAAGGAAGTCAACAAAAGCAGTGCCACAGACCCTCCCCCCCCCCATCATGAATCTCAAGTCAGAATCTATCTATCCAACTTAACATCAGTGGTGGTGCCGTGTCCATTATCTCTCTCATTACCTCACTCGGATACCCATTGCCTCACTCATTCTTAACTATTCCCCGAAGATGGCACCCCACCAGACACCACAGGAACCCATTGCCATCGTCGGCAGTGGATGTCGATTCCCAGGCGAAAGCAGCTCACCATCAAAGCTCTGGGAACTGCTGAAAGCCCCTCGCGATGTGCAGACCGAAATCCCTCCTACCCGATTTAATCCTCATGCTTTCTATCATCCCGACAACCTGCACCATGGCACCAGCAATGTTCGCCATTCCTACCTGCTTACCGAGGATCATCGCCACTTCGATGCTCAGTTCTTTGGTATCAAGCCCGCGGAGGCTCACTGTATCGACCCGCAGCAGCGCCTGCTCATGGAGACCGTCTATGAATCTCTAGAATCAGCCGGTTTGCGATTGGAAGATCTGCGTGGCTCCGAGACAGCTGTCTATGTGGGACTGATGTGCGGCGATTATGCCGATATCGTGGTGCGCGATCCAGAGTCCTTCCCCATGTATCTGTCCACCGGAACCGCCCGGAGTATCATGTCCAACCGTGTTTCCTACTTCTTCGATTGGCATGGTCCCTCGATGACTATCGACACCGCGTGCTCTTCCAGTCTGGTGGCTGTTCACGAGGCGGTGCAGACCCTTCGTGCTGGCCGTTCTCGTGTGGCTGTGGCGGCTGGATCAAATTTGTGTCTGGGTCCCGAGCCCTATATCGCCGAAAGTAAGCTGCAGATGCTGTCGCCCACCGGTCGCAGTCGCATGTGGGATAGCCAAGCAGACGGATACGCTCGTGGTGATGGTGTTGCAGCGGTAGTCCTCAAGACCTTGAGCGCTGCCTTGGCCGATGGCGACCACATCGAATGTTTGGTCCGCGAGACGGGCGTGAACCAAGACGGACGCACCCGAGGTATCACCATGCCTAGCTCTGAGGCCCAAACTCGCCTGATTCAAGACACCTACGCCCGCGCGGGCCTCGACCCCCTGAAGCCGGAGGAGCGTTGCCAATATTTCGAAGCCCATGGTAAGCCAGTCCCTACCCCCATGCCTAAAACGCCCTTTGCTGACAGAAGAAGGAACCGGTACCCCGACTGGAGATCCTCTGGAGGCTGCTGCCATCCGAGAGGCTTTCTTTCCTGGCGATAACAACCAGGATCGTGGAAGTCTCTTCGTTGGCTCCATTAAAACCGTAGTCGGTCATACAGAAGGAACGGCTGGGTTGGCGGGTGTCCTCAAGGCTTCGCTGGCTCTGCGCAACGGCACAATCCCTCCCAATCTGCTGTTCAACCAACTCAACCCAAAAATCCAACCATTCTACACGAATTTGGAGATCGCTACTGCCGCCAAACCGTGGCCTGTGCTCCCCGCCGGCGTTCCTCGTCGTGCCAGTATCAACAGCTTTGGCTTTGGAGGTACTAACGCCCATGCGATCATCGAGGCCTATGAGCCTGCAATCACTGCTCCCTCTAAATCGAACGAGACCGACATTGCATTCACACCATTTGTCTTCTCCGCAGCGTCTGAGAATGCTCTCCGACGCATGTTGGAGTCCTACGCCCAGTACCTGAGCAAGACCCCCACCATCAAGGCCCGCGATTTGGGCTGGACCTTACAAGCTCGCCGTTCACGATTCCCCTTCTCGACCGTCATCTCAGGCGCAACGACCGATCGACTCCGGTCCAACCTTCAGACGCGATTGAATGGCACTGATGCCAAGCAACAACTGACGATCGTGCAGCAAGGGTCGCGACCAGAGAATCCTTGTATTCTGGGCGTCTTCACGGGCCAAGGAGCACAATGGGCAACCATGGGTCGGGCCTTGTACCAGTCGCCTCAGGTGCGCCAGATCATCCAGGAGTTGGACGCCTCTCTGCAGGCGCTCCCTGTTGGCGACCGGCCTGGCTGGACTTTGGCCTCCGAGCTCACAGCCGACGCATCCGTATCTCGCATCAAGACGGCGGAAATCTCGCAACCCATGTGCACGGCGGTACAAGTGGTCTTGGTTCAGCTGCTGCAAAGCGCCGGTGTTGTCTTTGATGCTGTTGTTGGACACTCGTCGGGCGAAATCGCTGCTGCGTATACTGCGGGATTCCTGTCTGCCACGGACGCGATTCGCATTGCTTACTACCGTGGATTGTGCGCACAGCTGGCTCAGGGTCCTCGGGGCCAGAAGGGTGCAATGATGGCCGTGGGTACAGGAATGGAGGATGCACAGGAGCTCTGCGCTGAGCCAGAGTTCCGCGGTCGCATGTCTGTCGCGGCTGTCAACTCGTCGGCCAGTGTCACTCTTTCTGGTGATGCTGACGCCATCGAGCAAGCCAAGGAGATTCTCGATGAAGAGAAGAAGTTCGCTCGTGTGTTGGTGGTCGACAAGGCCTACCAT
Source organism: Aspergillus heteromorphus CBS 117.55 (assembly GCF_003184545.1). Lineage (NCBI taxonomy): Eukaryota > Fungi > Ascomycota > Eurotiomycetes > Eurotiales > Aspergillaceae > Aspergillus > Aspergillus heteromorphus. The sequence goes on from NW_020290452.1 coordinate 127,105, forward strand.
TCTCACCACATGCAGGCTTGCTCGGAACGTTACCTCTCCTGTCTGGACAAGGCACGCGTCGTTGTCTCAGCGCCGACTGACACCAAATGCGTCTGGTATTCTAGCGTCCGCGAGGGTCCAGTCACAGAGGCTGACTTGGCGGATCTCACGGGTCCCTACTGGAATGACAACATGGTCAACCCTGTCCTGTTTGCACAGGCCGTCGAGTCAGCCCTCACTGCCCGAGGCCCATTCAACATGGCCGTGGAAGTTGGTCCCCATCCAGCTCTCCGGGGTCCGGCACAGCAGACAATTCAGGACCTCCTTGACACTTCCTTGCCGTACACCCCCACTTTGCAACGTGGTATGAATGATGTGGAGGCAATGGCAGAGTGTCTGGGCTTGCTGTGGCAGGGACTTGCCCCCGGATCCGTGGATCTCTCGAGTTACGACGCATTTCTGTCACAGGGGGCTGTCTCTCGTGTCATCAAAGATCTTCCTGGATATGGCTGGGATCATGACCGTGTGTTTTGGTACGAATCACGCGTGTCTCGCGCGACTCGTCAACGGACCGCAGCCAGCCATCCAATTCTCGGAACCCGCTGTCCCGATGGCGTTGAACAGGAATTCCGCTGGCGCAACTTCCTCAGCCTGAAGGAACTACCCTGGCTGACGGGCCATCGCATTCAAGGCCAGATCATCTTCCCCGGTGCTGGGTATATCTCAGCAGCCGTGGATGCTGCTCGCGCCATGTCCCGCAATGAGTCAATTCAGTTGGTGGAGCTGCAGGAGCTACTGATTCGCCAGGCTATTGTCTTCGAGGATGAAAATGCCTCGGTGGAAACCCTAGTCTCCATCACCGACGTGACGCACCACTCCAAGGACATGGTCCGTGCCCAGTTTTCTTTCTACTCCGCCGTGGGTAAGGAGTCGACGCAGATGACCTTGAACGCATCGGGTCGCCTTGTCATCACTTATGGTCCGGCCAGGAAGGATGCACTTCCAATGCAGCGTCCTTCTCTCGTGGATATGGTCGATGTGCCTAGTGAGCGATTCTACAACTCATTGGATCCCTTGGGGTACAGCTATACCGGGCGTTTCCGAGCTTTGAAGTCGATGCAGCGTAAGCTGGGTATTGCTACTGGTCTAGTGACGCGACAGGAGGCGGCCGACTTGGCGACTGTTACGCTGGATCCCGCGATGCTGGATGCTGCCATCCAGGCTGTGTTACTCGCAAAGAGCTTCCCCGGTGATGGTGAACTTTGGTGCTCGCAAGTGCCTAAGGTGATTCATCGCATTGCGGTCAACCTTACCCTATGCGCTCCGTCTGGCAACGGGGAAGAGTCTACCTTTCCTTTAGACGCAGTCCTCACCATGATGAAGGCGTCCGACACTCAAGGTGATGTTGATGTTTACTCTGCTGACGGACAGTACACTATGACCCGTATGGAGGGTATCCATGCGGTTCCCTTGGAAGCCGCCAATGCAGACCGGGATCGACCCTTCTTTAGCGGTGTTGTCTGGGGACCAGCCGCCCCGGATTCGCAGACAGTCAACTTCGACGCTACTGCTACGCCCGAGGAGTATGAATTGGCCTATGTTCTCGAGCGGGTGTCGGCGTTTTACCTGCGGAAAATTCATCTCGCCTTCCCCATGGATCATTCTGCGCGGCATGAAGGGTCTTATGTGGGGCTGCTCAACTATGCAACTCATGTAACCCAGCAGGTGGCCAGTGGTCATCATCGGTACACCCAACCCCACTGGGCCCGGGATACAGCGGCCCTTATCAAGTCTGAAAGCCAGCGGTTCGTATTTCACATATCTAGGTTTCGAGCCATCAAGTCGAACTTGCTAATGGATGCGCAACAGGTTTCCCAACAACGTTGACTTAGCAGTCATGCACATCATTGGCGAACATATGGTCGAAGTGATCAGCACTCGAGCCACCATCCTCGAATACCTGACCAAGGATAATCTGCTCAGTCGGTACTACGAGCAAGCAATGGGTATTGGCCATTTCAGTGACTACCTTGCCAGTGTGGTTGAGCAAATTGTTCATCGGTACCCACACATGAAGGTTCTGGAGATTGGTAGGTACTTCACCTTTGATCCTACAACAGGCACTAACACTGTTCTATCTGTACAGGTGCTGGTACTGGTATGGCCACCAAGAAGGTGATCCAACGGGTCGGACACAGTTTCGGCAGTTATACCTTTACCGACATTTCGAGTGGCTTCTTCGAGAATGCCCGTGAGATTTTCGCCAGCCATCAGGACCAAATGGTGTACAAGGTCCTGGATGCGGAAAAGGACCCTGTGGCTCAAGGGTTCGGGGAGCAGTCATACGATCTCATTATCGCCTCTTTCGTGCTTCATGCTACCAGCCACCTAGAGACGACTCTGCGCAACCTCCGTCGTCTTCTGAAGCCTGGTGGCTATGTGGTAATGCTTGAGGTCACCAACCTGGAGCAAAGTCGCCTTGGTTACATTTTCGGTTCCCTGCCTGGCTGGTGGTTGGGTGCCAATGATGGCCGTGTTCTGTCTCCCTGCGTTCCTACCGAAGAATGGGATCGGCTGCTCAAGCTGACGGGCTTTTCTGGCGTTGATACTGTCACCTCTGACGCTGATGCCCTTCCCTATCCTGCTTCTGCGATTGTTTCACAAGCTGTCGATGAAACGGTCGACTTCCTTCGCAACCCCCTTGCCACCTCTAGCGATCTTGTGAATCGTGCCACCCCGGTTGTACTTATCGGTGGTACCTCCAGCTCCGTACGCGTGCTTCGAGATCTCGTGAAACAACACCTCGACACCCGGTTCGATCAGGTACATGCTGTTGATCGCTTTTCCGACTTGGTGGCAATATCGCCTGCCCTATCCAACGGCCCTCTTACGCTGAACTTGTCGGACTTGGACGAACCAGTGTTCCAGAACATAACAGCAGATTCCCTTGCTGCATTGAAGCTGCTATACGAGCGCTCGAACTACGTTCTTTGGGTTACTGAAGACGCGCGTGCTGGCAACCCGCATCAGAATCAGAGTTTGGGCTTTGGTCGTTCAATGATGGTTGAGATGCCCCATGTGCAATCTCAGTTTTTGGATCTCGACCGAATCACGGAGACATCTAGTGTTGCCTCCAGGATTGTGGATGCCGCTCTGCGCTTCGTTGGTGTGAATATGCCGGATCGTGGTGGAGAAGTTGCAAGTGCCGGTCTCCTGTGGTCTACAGAGCCCGAAATTGCAGTTGTCCGTGGACAGGAACTATTGCCCCGAATCAAACTTAACCGGTCTCAAAATCTGCGATACAATGCGTCCCGTCGTGCAATTGCTGAAGATGTTGACATGGACCAGAAGTCTGTCCAGCTCGTGCGTAACGGGAACACATACGCGTTGGAGCAGGGGTCTACGTCTGGATTCGGGAAACAGACACCAGGATACACCAGGATCCGTGTCGAGGTATCCTCTCTCAGGACGCTGCGCCTTCGGAGGGGAAATGACTTGTATCTTGTCGCTGGTACCGTGCTGGCGACAGGAGAGAAGGTTATTGGCTTCGCCGATAAGAATAGCTCAATTGTGGACATTCCTCCCAGTTGGATGATGCATCGTCCAGATACATCCCCGACTGCTCTTATCTTGTCCATCCTCTGTCGCCTGGTCAGTCGCGCTATTCTCTCCTCCATTGCTCCAGGCGGAGTCTTGGTGGTGGCAGAGCCGGATGATTTGCTTGCACCCGTCTTGGAATGGCAGGCGTCCCAGCAAAAGATCCGGGTTGTATTTGCCACGACTCGGGAAGATGCACCCCAGCGTCCGAACTGGGTTGTCCTCCATTCTCAGGTCCATGTTCGTTCCTTGCCCAAGCTTGCGCCCACCGAACCAGTTACCATCCTGGACCTCTCAACAGGCGAGGAACCCAGTGCGCTGGCTCTCAAGTTGCGCGCCTCGTTACATCCAGCCTCGGCCTTTGAACGACTGACTTCCTGGTTCAGTGATCATGCCCAGCACGGCGAGGTTCACATTCCAGCCGAAGCAATGTTGACCATGTCTAGACCTCCTATGAGCCCCCCGGCTTCCGACAGGGTCATCGCAAGCCACTCTTTCCCTGTCACGGATGTTTCTCAGATCTCCGCAGCGCGATTTCCGTTGACCGCAGTGGACTGGCAGTCGACCTCGCACATTCCTGCCTTGATTCGACCTGTTGATCACTACCCTATGCTGAAGGCTAACAGGACATACTGGCTAGTCGGACTCACGGGATCTTTAGGATTGTCTCTCTGTGCATGGATGATCCAGCAAGGAGCGCGGAATGTGGTTTTGACTAGTCGAAACCCGAAGATTGACCCGATTATTCTTCAAGAACTGAGATCATCTGGTGCACGCGTGGAGATCTACGCCGGGTAAGCTGTCCCAATTCCCAAGTCCTAAAAGTGGAAGCTGACACTGCCGCAGTGACGTGACAAACCGGGAGAGTCTACGTGGTGTATACGATCGCATCTGCCAGACTCTCCCTCCTGTAGCGGGTGTAGCCCAAGGCGCTATGGTCCTCATAGACACGATGATCAAGGACATGGAGATTGACGCCATGCAGAGAGTTCTGCAGCCTAAGGTTGTGGGCAGTATCAACCTGGATGAACTCTTCTCGGCTGAGCGCCCTCTCGACTTCTTCATCTTTTTCTCCTCCGCGACCTGTGTCACTGGAAATATCGGGCAATCGAACTACGCTGCAGCGAACATGTTCATGACCGGTTTGGCGGCCAACCGTAAACGCCGTGGCCTGGCGGGATCGGTCATGAACATCGGTGCCATTATGGGTGTCGGATACGTCACCCGTGAGACCAGCGAAGCCCTCCAGCGCAATCTGCTGAAGAGTGGCCACGTTTGGATGTCCGAACAAGACTTCCATACCATCTTTGCCGAGGCCATCTTGGCAGGTACACCTGGCTCCGACGTAAATGTCGAGATCACCTGTGGTTTGAGAATCACCAACGCTTCCGAGGAACAGCGGCCTCTCTGGTCTTTTAACCCGCGCTTCCAGCATCTAGTCGTCATGGAAGACCGGGTGGAAGAGACAGATGGACAGGACAAGAAGGGAATGTCTCTCAAATTACAGCTGCGCGAGGCTCGTACGGCAGACGAGATCTACGAGGCCGTGAAAGGTAAGCAACGTTTCAGTGGTCTCAAATCGTATATGCTAACTAAGGATGCCACCAGAATGTTTCATTGCCAAATTGCAGATCATGCTCGGACTGGACGATGCAGCGACCAACTCGATCACATCCAAGGCAGCTGATGAGTTGGGAATTGACTCGTTGAACACCGTCGACATTCGTTCCTGGTTTCTCAAGGAGATGAAGGTCGACATCCCCGTCCTGCGCATTCTGGGTGGTGCTACCATTGGAGAGCTCATTAAGTTTGCCTTGGAGAAGCTGCCATCCGAAATGACTCCCAGTCTGGGTTTGGCTCCTACTGCTGGCGCTGCTTCAAAGGCTGCATCTCAACCCAAACCCAAGCCCAAGCAGAAGTTGCTTGTCGAGCGACGAAACGTTCCTAGTCTTGAGAAAAAGATTGTCCGCCCTGCTGGGTTTCGCACGAGCTCCAGTGCGACCAGCACCTCAAAGTCGGTTTCGCCCGCACGCTCGGCGGATGCATCCTCCTCACAGACTAGCGAGGCGACCAGCCCTTCAGTTCACATGGAGGAAGTGCCGAAGCCTCTCAAATCTCTTGCTCCTCTTCCCAAGGCTGATGTCGTCAGCACGACTGCTCTCTCGGTCCGCAAGGAACCACTCTCTTTCGGACAGTCCCGCTTCTGGTTTTTGAAGCTCTACCTGGAAGACCAGACTACCTTCAACATCACCTGTCTCATGCGGATGACGGGACCTTTATCTGTCGATTCTCTGTCTCGCGCTGTCACTGCCGTCGGACAGCGTCATGAAGCCCTCAGAACATGTTTTACCGTCGAAGACGGACAGTCTCCTGTGCAGACAATTCTTCCCGAGTCAACGCTCAGGTTGGAGCGCCAGGAGTACCGGATCATGGCCGATGTCAATGCAGCGACGAAGAAGTTGACCCAGCATGTGTACGACCTCGAATCTGGCAAGCTCATGCGAGTCATTTTGCTCTCCTCCGCGTCTGACAGCTCCGTCCACTATGTTCTCATTGGTTACCATCACATCAACATGGACGGAGTCAGCCTGGAAGTCTTCCTTGCCGACCTCGAAAAAGCCTATCGGGGTCAAGCCCTCAGCTCTGACCTTCTGCAGTACCCTGACTATGCCGCCAAACAACGCCAGGAACGCAACCAAGGGGCGTGGCAAGAGGACCTGACCTTCTGGAAAAATGAGATAACTGACAGCAATCTGGAGTTTCCCCTTCTGCCTCTGGCCTCTGTTGCCATTCGCAAACCTCTTACTCGGTACAGTCATCACCGCGTCGAGCAGCGCTTGGATGCTGGGCTTGGTGCTCAGGTCCGCCAGCTGTGTCAGTCTATCAAGACGACTCCTTCGCACTTCTACCTCGCTACGTTTACCGCTCTGCTCGCCCGCCTCGCTCAGACCCGTGAGGTCTGGGTGGGCATGGCGGACGCGAACCGCATCCAGGCCGAAACTGCTGACAGTATCGGCAACTATCTGAACCTTCTGGCTCTTCGCATGCAATACGATCCCGAGCAACCGTTCGCAGCCAGTGTGCAGGCGGCACGCAAGACGTTCTACGGAGCACTTGCGCATTCGCGCGTTCCCTTTGATGTTGTGCTCTCTGAGCTGCAGGTGCCTCGGTCGTCCACCCACAGTCCGCTATTCCAGGTCTTCATGGACTACCGTCAGGATGTCCGAGAGAAACGCATGTTTGGGGACTGCCAGTTTGAGGGTGTCGAATATGAGATGGGTCGGACCGCATATGACATTGCTCTCGATGTGGTGGATACCGCAGACGATGGGCCTCTGATCATCATGGGCCTGCAAGAGTCGCTCTACAGTCCTGATGCCGCCCAGACGCTGCTCAATAGCTTCTTGGCTATGGTCCGTGCATTTGCCCAAGACTCCAAGCAACCTGGAGGTCATGTCTCCTTGTTCGGCGCGTCGGATATTGAAAAGGCCCTGGCTTTAGGCAATGGTAAGTATCCCATTCATTATATGGAATAAGCGCACAGTTCATTAATTTCCTTGTCTCAGGTTCTCTTGTCCCGTCTCAGTGGCCGGCGACGCTTTCCCACCGCATTGATGAGATGGCGAAGCAATATCCTGAGAAGCTGGCATTGAATGACGGCGATAAGCTGCGACTTACGTTCCAGGAGATGAGCCAGCGAGCTGACTCGATCGCGTCTGCTTTGCTGAGTGCCAATGTCAGCCGCCAGCAGCGCGTGGCCGTCTTCCAACACCCATCCAGTGACTGGATTTGTTCAATGCTGGCTATTCTCCGGGTTGGTGCAACATATGTTCCTCTTGACCTGCGCCTGGAGCTGGCTCGGCTGCGTTCGATTGTCCAGGACTGCGAGCCGACTGTTCTCCTAGTCGATAGCCACACCCAATCCCAGGTATCGGATTTCATGCGTACTCGTCCCGCACTGACCATCAATATTGGAGACCTGCCACGCGTGGCTCCCTTCCCAGTCATGAACCGTGCTGCGGCCGAAGACGAGGCGGTCATTCTATACACCAGTGGCTCCACAGGAAATCCTAAGGGCATTCCGCTGACCCATGAGAACCTTCGGGTCAATATTGAAGGCAACCAGGCCGAGTTCCAATTTGGCCCGAATGACTCTCTTTTGCAGCAGATTGCCTTCAGCTTTGACTTTTCCGTCTGGCAGATCTTTATGGCACTAGCCAACGGTGCCTCTCTTTTCATCGCTCCTGCCACCCACCGCGGAGACCCCGTCGCTCTCATGGATCTTGTCGTTCGCGAGGGCATCACCATCACTGGCGCGACCCCTTCTGAGTATCGCAGCTGGTTCCAACATGGCGATCTGGCCCGCCTCAAGACATCGCAGTGGACAACCGCCGTGAGTGCCGGAGAGGCCATGACCACCAACATGATTCGTGATTTCCAAGAACTTAACAAATCTGATTTGAGACTTGTGAACGGATACGGACCCACCGAAGCCAGCATGTCGTCGAACAAGCTTGTTGTGCCTTATCTTACCAACAAGGATCATCCTGAGGAGTGGATGGAGAAGGGAGCTGTAGTAGCAGGCTACACGGCTCCTAATTACTCCATCTACATTGTCGATGAAGCCATGAACCTTCTTTCAGTTGGCCTCCCAGGTCAGATCCTGATCGGTGGCCCGGGTATTGCATCGGGTTACCTCAACAACAAAGAGCTCTCCCGCACCAGATTCATCGATGATAAGTATGCTAGTCCTGAGCAGCGAGCCTCCGGATGGCGATGGGCGCACCTGACAGGTGACCGAGGACGTCTTGGTGCTGATGGACGCCTGCGTGTCGAAGGCCGCATTGAGGGTGATACTCAGGTCAAGCTGCGCGGTTACCGCATTGACCTGCAGGACGTTGAAGCCGCCATCTCGAACGCGTCACCCGGTGTTTTCAAGGACCTGGTCGTCTCGCTCCATCAAGCGACTCAAGCTCTCGTCGCACATGTTGTGTTCAGCCAAGATTACCCGGACCACAAACGCTCTCAGGCGCTCGAGATCAAGTCTCTCGAGCTCCCGCGGTACATGTGGCCTGCTCGAGTGGTTTCAATCGATCAGATGCCCGTCACCGTTCATGGAAAGCTCGACCGCAAGGTCCTACAGACCATGGACCTCCCCCCCATCGAGCCAATCAAGCAGACTTCGACTGCCCATCTCACCGAGACACAGGCTCAATTAGTCAAGCTGTGGGAGGAGGTCATCTCGAAGGACATTCTGGCCGCTCATCACATTGTTGCTGAGTCTGACTTCTTCGCTGTTGGCGGTACCTCGATGCTTCTGGTGGAACTACAGCGACACATCAAGAGCCAGTTCAAGAAGGAGATAGCACTTCCAGAGTTGTTCTCGGCGAACACGGTGCAGAAGATGGCTCTTCTTATCCAGCCGCCAGAAGAGGCTGCCACCACTCCCGCTGCTGCCGTGGACGTCGCTCCGCCCTCCTCTCCAACTCCTTCAACCCCGACTACGATTGACTGGAACGAGGAAATTCAACTCCCCTGTACCCTTCGCGAGCAGATCAGCAGCGGCACGCCAGTGCCCGTGCCCGTGAAGAGCTCTGGTCTACGCATCGTTCTAACCGGTGCCACGGGCTTCATCGGCCGGGCTCTCCTGCAACAGCTGACTGCCAACCCCGCCATCAGCACCATCCACTGCATCGCCGTGCGCAACCCATCCGCCATTCCTGCCCACGACAAGATCCTCGTTCACGCCGGCGACTTGACTCACGCCTCCCTGGGTCTCGCCCCGGGCGAAGCGCAAGCCATCTTCCGGGAAGCCGACGCCGTCATCCACAACGGCGCGGACGTCAGCTTCATGAAGTCGTACCACTCCCTCCGGCGCACCAACGTCGAATCCACCATCGCTCTGATCCAGAACTCCCTCTCCCGCCACATCCCCTTCCACTACATCTCGTCCAGCGGGATCGCCAACCTCGCCGGCACCACCACCTTCGCCGAGGTGTCGACCGCCAGCTTCACCCCACCACCCGACGCAACCCAGGGCTATCTCGCCACCAAATGGGCGTCCGAGCGGCTGCTGGAGGAGGCGCACCGCCGGTTCGCTCTACCCGTCTACATCCACCGGCCCTCCAGCGTGACGGGGAGTAACGCTCCGCCCCTGGATCTGATGGACAATCTCATGGCCTACGCGCGTCGTCTCAACGCCGTGCCCATGCCCGAGCGCTCGTCCTGGAAGGGATACCTGGATTTCGTCCCCGTGGAGCAAGTGGTGCGTGACGTCGCGGGAGACGTCCTCTCCGCTGCCGGAACGATCCCCTCGGCGCGGGCCACCAAGGTGCACTACATCCATCACCTTGGCCGTCAGGTCTCTTTGGCTGGCGTGCAGACGTATCTCGAACGGGAGACCGGTGCCGTGTACCGTGCGCTGAAGATGGGCGAGTGGTTGGACGAAGCTACACAGGTGGGAATGGACCCGTTGCTACGCACATATCTGGAGAGTATGGATAAGGAGGATGTCAAGGTCGTGTTTCCCCGATTGGTGGCTAGGAAGAGGCCCGCACCAGTGACTGCGGGTGTGACGAAGGGAGTGAAACCTGGGGAATCCTGGTTGGAAAAGGGCAAGACGCTGTTGTTTTCTTGGTGATTTGTTGGTTCTCCCATCTTCTTGCTCTTTGTACCTTACCTTGTTTAGTTGGAATAATGTACTTATATAATCATTCGTCTGGTCTTGTCTTGTCTATATCCTATCATGTCATCCATCATTGTTTGTAAAATCAAAGCTCGAATCGAGTCCAGTAAGACCAGCTACACAATGCCTGGTGAATGAATAGCACTCCCTCCCTGCTGTCGTAATAGAATCCGTAGTCTGTTACCTGTATAGCCTATCTCGGATTCAATAGAGTCCCCCCCCCCCCCGACCCCACCATCTACAGACCCTCGAGTCGGTCATCTCGTGCCGCTAGACTGTGATACAACCACCACATTGGTAGCCAAAAGCGCCAGGGCCCGCCGACCTCCGAACCGTCTCCGATTTCCATCGGGGCTTCGTTCAGTCCCGGATACGAGTGCAGCACGCAGTACAGTGCCTGGCCTGGCTGGCTCCTCAATCCCTCAATCCAATCCCTCGCACTGCTCGATGAGATGAGCTCGTTGTTACGCCTGCGTCTATGCTGTGGGAATTCCATCCAAAGCAGAAGATCTGCAAGAGAGAGGGGAAGGGGGGGAAGGGGGGGGGAGTCATGAACTACACTATCACGCCAGTAGATCGCGCCTCCGATATAGAACTAGTAAGTAGTCCGCGCCGAAACCGCGCATCGCGTGGACTGTCTGTCAGATCACGCACCACTCGATCCCGATCCCCATCCACTTGAGCAAGGCAGGTATGCTAGGATGCACATGGCGAGGCTGGGTCTGGGTCTTTCTCTCAAGTCTCTATCATCGGTATCGGTAGGACCATTAGGGCTGAGGCTGAGATGAGGGCCCTCTCCCCACTTCCTCCCCCCTCCCCCCCGCCCCCCCCCCCTCTCCGACCCCGACCCGAAAGCATTCGGCGGGCTGTCCGAATGAAAATCGGACATCGCCGGACTGGATCCTGTCTGTGCATCGTCAGATATCATACTTCTCATCGGTTAAGTTGATTCGTGCACAGGTATATGTATATATGTATATACTGGGATACCATGGAAGTGACCGTCCTTGGTTATAACAGATTCAGCCAGCAGATTTCACTACGAAGCAGGAATCGTCACTCACCTACTATACTTCCTTGACACGCAAAACACAACATTTTTAGATATAACGACCCGACTGACCTTCCCTTCCGCTCCACCTCAGCTCGCTCTATACCCCAAGATTTCTCACTTCGCACCTATTGTCGATTGGAACTACAACACACAACACAACACAACATCTCTACACAATGATCGCCCCAGTGACTCCAAGCGACACGGACGCCTCTGAGCGCGGCGGCGACCTAGGCGTCATGCCCATCGCCATCATCGGCATGGCCTGCCGGTTCCCCGGCGATGCGTCCAGCCCGGAGAAGCTCTGGGACCTCTGCGCCAAGGGAAAGAGCGCCTGGTCGCCCATTCCGGAGAGTCGGTTCCACGCCGAGAGCTGGTATCATCCGGATAAGGGACATCTTGGGACGGTATGTTCGACTGATTCTGCTTCCGAAGAGGTCTGTCTGTCTGACTTGAGAATGTTCGATATGGTAGTCATACGTGAAAGGCGCACATTTCCTCACGGAGGATATCTCTCGATTCGATGCCGCTTTCTTCAACTTCACGGCCGAATCGGCCAGCGTAGGCTTTTCCCGATTGTCTTCAGCTGGAAGAAGAAGGCTCAGACTGACGTGATTCGCAGACAATGGACCCCGAAGTGCGCATGCAACTAGAGACCGTCTACGAAGCCCTGGAGAGCGCTGGGCTGCCGCTGGATCAAGTGGCGGGGTCGCGCACGGGGGTGTACGCGGGCACCTGCTTCCGAGACAACCACGACAGTTTGATGCGCGACCCGGACACGCTGGCGCGGTTCTTCCTGACAGGCAACGGGGCGGCGATGATCGCCAACCGCATCTCACACTTCTTCGATCTGCGCGGCCCCAGCCTGATGGTCGACACGGGGTGTTCGACGACGCTGACCCTGCTGCACCTGGCGTGTCAGAGCGTGCGGGCGGGCGAGTCGGAGATGGCCATCGTGGGCGGGTCCAACGTCCTGCTCAACCCGGACATGTTCATCGCCGGGTCGAATCTGAGTTTGTTGTCGGAGGCCGGCCGGTGTTATGCGTTTGATTCGCGCGCCGCCGGGTATGGGCGCGGCGACGGCATCGCCAGCATCGTCATCAAGCCCCTGGCGGCGGCACTGCGCGACGGGGACCCAATCCGCGCGGTCATCCGCAACTCGGCGGCAAACCAGGACGGAAAGACGGCCACGCTCACCTCGCCGAGCCAGGCCGCGCAGGAGGAGCTGATGCGCGAGTGCTACCACATGGCGGGCCTCGATCCACGCGACACGAGCTACGTCGAGGCCCATGGCACGGGGACGCAGGCGGGCGACACGATCGAAGCCCACGCCATCGGCCACGTCTTCGGTGCGGGGCGGAGTAGCGACCGCCCGCTGGTGATCGGCTCTGTGAAGACGAATATCGGCCACACGGAGGCGGCCAGCGGACTGGCCGGCGTGATCAAGGTGGTCATGGCGATGGAGAAGCAGGCGATCCCCCCACATCTGAACTTCGAGTCTCCAAATGAGAAGATCTCGCTGGAGGCGTTGAACCTGAAGATCCCCCTCAATCTGCAGGAATGGCCATCCCCGCTGCTGCAGCGCGCGTCGATCAACAATTTCGGGTACGGCGGTGCGAATGCCCACGTCATCGTGGAAAGCCCGCAGACTGTATTGCTGCCGAACACGCCCTCTGCCTCGGAGATGGGGAATGCCCCTAACCCTAAGAAGCGGTCTCGCGTGTTCGTGCTCAGTGCCAAGGATCCCGCCGCGGCCCGCCGCATGGGGGAGACGCTGTGCGACTACGTCGCCACCACCCTGGAGAGCAGCAGTCAGAACCAGGAACAGTTCCTCGACCAGCTGTCCTTCACCCTCGGACAGCGACGCACCCGCTTCCCATGGACTACGGCTTGGAGTGGCTCGTCGCTCGCCGATGTACATGCCACGCTCGACTCCGCCCGGCCGACCGCTCAACGCAGCACACGTGCGCCACGCGTGGGCATGGTCTTCACCGGTCAGGGCGCGCAGTGGTTCGCCATGGGTCGCGAGCTATTCGGCGCTTATCCGGTTTTCCGTGACACGATGCATGAGATCGATGCCTGCCTCAAGAACATGGGCGCCACCTGGTCCGCGGTCGAGGAGCTGCAGCGGGACGCCAAGGAGAGCCGCATCAATCAGGTCACATTCAGTCTTCCGCTGAGTGTGGCCATCCAACTGGCGCTGGTGGACTTGTTGCGTTCCTGGGGAATCCGTCCCGCAGGAGTGACCGGCCATTCCAGTGGCGAGGTTGGTGCGGCCTATGCCGCCGGTGCCATCACCCTGGCGGGCGCGATGGCAATCGTCTACACCCGTGGCGATCTGACAAGCCAGTTCCAGAAACTCCTGGATCGCCGCGGCGGCATGGTCGCCGTGGGTCTGGGACGCGAGGAGGCCGAGAAGGCGCTGGCGGAGGTCCAGTCCGGCACGGCGGTCATCGCCTGTGTCAACAGCCCGTCCAGTGTGACGATCTCCGGCGACGAATGCGCCGTGGAGGAAGTCGAGGCCCTGCTCACGGCCCGCGGGGTCTTTGCGCGCCGTCTACGGGTCGAGGCAGCTTATCATTCGCACCACATGTTGCCGCTGGCTGAGGCCTATCGGGTGCTGCTGTCGCGCTTCCTCGAGCCCAGTCCCGAGTTCGACTCCACGGTTGTCTACTCGTCCCCGACCACGGGGGACCGGATGACGTCCGCAGTGGATATTGCTGATCCCGATCACTGGGTGCGCAACATGGTGCAGCCAGTCGAGTTCCTGAGCTCCCTGCGGAACCTGTGCAGTGGTGGTGCCGGCACCGCGGTCGACATGCTCGTGGAAGTCGGGCCCCACGGCGCTCTCGCCGGGCCCATCCGGCAGACGTTGGCGCTGCCGGAGCTGAAAGACGCGGGAATCCCCTACGCCTCGTGTCTCTCGCGCGGCCAGGACGCGGTCCAGACCATGCATCAGCTCGTCTGCACTCTCCTGCAGGCCGGCTACCCGGTCGACCTCGAGGCCGTGAATTTCCCCTACGGCCGTAGCGACGTGCCGGTCCTGACCAACCTGCCCCCCTACCCCTGGAACCACGAGACATCGTACTGGGCCGAGCCCCGTCGCAACCAAGAACTGCGCGGCCGAACCGTCGCGCCTCACGATCTCCTCGGCGTCCCGGCCGCGGGCTCGACCCCGACCACGCCAACCTGGAGACATGTGGTGCGGCCCCGCGACATCCCATGGGTGCGCGACCACATCGTGCAGGGGGCGATCGTCTACCCGGGAGCAGGATACGTCAGCATGGTCGTCGAAGCGCTGCGACAGCTGCAAACACCCGATCAGCCCAGCCACGGCTACCACCTGCAAGAGATCCGGATCCGCAACCCGTTGATCCTGGAAGACACGGCGGAAGGAGTCGAGGTGCAGTTGTCGCTGCGTCCGTGTGGGGATCGCGTCCGCCACGCTCAGGGGTGGTATGAGTTCCTGATCCAGTCCGTTAACCAGACCGGTGATTCATGGACCCTGCACTGCGAGGGTCTCTGCTGCACGCCGTCTCCCGCCCAGGGCACGGGCTGGGCTGGCCCGCCTGCCCCGATCAGTGCGCCATCCTCCACCGTGCCAGCCAGTGCGTGGCGCACCCTCAACCCCGCGGATACGTACAAGACGCTGCATGAGGTCGGCGTGTGCCACGGTCCGATCTTCCAGAACCTGGTGTCCGCGCAATCCGCGCCGGGACACTCGCAGTCCGTGTTCCACGTCGCCGACTCGGCCGCCACCATGCCACAGGGATACCAGCAGTCCCACGTCATCCATCCCACCACGCTGGACACGGTGTTCCAAGCCGTCTACCACAATCTTCCAGCCGGGGGCACGCAGCAGCGATCCGCCATGATCCCGACGTCTATCCAGGACCTGTACATCTCGGCAAACCTGATTGCCTCCCCCGGTCACCAGTTCTGCGCCGATTCGACCCTGATAAAGCTCAGCGGACAAGGGTTCGAGTCCTCGGTCCGTGTCATCAACAACGCAGGCGCCGACGGGTCGGAAGAGCCAGCAGCACCGGTCCTCACCCTAGACGGGCTCTTCTGCCAGTCCCTGGGTTCCAGTGCCGCCGTGTTGACGCCCGACGACAAACTCTGCTATACCTCTGTGTGGGCGCCGGATTTCGATTTCCTGCAGCCCGAGCACCTTCCCAGAAAGGCCGAGGTGGCCCAGCAGCCCAGTCTCTCCCAGCTGCAAGCCGCCGCCGTGGTATTCATTGTCGATGCCCTGCAGGAGTTTGAGAACGAGCAGGTGGTGGCACCGGAGCACCAGGGCTTCTGGGATTGGATGAAGGGCGTGGCGGATCAGGCCCGCCGGACGCTGGACATCCCCGGGGTGACGCCGCAGTATGTGGCTGCGTTGACGCAGGACCTGAAGCAGGGCGTCGACGGGAGACTGCTGTGTCGATTTGGGGAGCGGCTCCCTGATATTGTGTCGGGACTGGTCCCGGCCAAGGAGATCCTGCGGGGCTTCATGGTGGAGAACCAGGCTGAATGGTCCTCCGTTCCCGAGTATCTCGAGCCGTTGCTGACTTCACTGATGGAGCTCCACGGTCATAAGCGTCCTCGGGCTGCAGTCCTCGAGATCGGCACGGGCAATGTGGCTAGTACGCGGATTTTTGCGAAGGCGTTGACGCGCGACGATGCGAAGCTTTTTGCGCGCTACGAGGTGACTGCACCCAGCGCAGAGCTGGTGGAAGATGCGAACAAGGCACTCCGGGACGACACAGGGGCTGAGTGCAAGGTTCTGGATTTGGATACGCCGGCTGGAGACCAGGGATTTACTCGCGGAAGTTACGATCTGCTGATTCTGTCTGCATCGGCCTTGTTGGCTGCGGAGGATGTGGTCCAGACCCTTAGCTCGCTGCATGCTCTCCTTGCTCCGGGTGGAAAATGTATCCTGTGGGGCCCCACCCTGGGTGATAGTGCTCTGCAGACTATTGTTCGACTCCTCCCAGGATGGAGTGGAGTTATTGATGCCACTCCCACGTGGCAGGGGCTCCTGGCGCAGGCCGGTTTCGAGTCGAGCAACTTCCAGCTCAAGGAAGGCCTTAACAGCAGCGGCTACCAAGGAGAGGTGGTTATGGCGACCGCCAAAGCGGATACGACAACTGATTCTGCAGCCGAGGTTATCCTCGTTTCTGCTACGAGCCCTCCGGAAGACTGGCAGCAAACACTCCAGCACTCGCTTCCTGCTGATGTTGTATCAGGGATTTCCGTGGTCTCGTCGCTCGAGGACGTCGATGCTGAGGGCAAGGTGTGTTTGATCCTAGATGAGGTTGTTCAGCCGATCCTCGAAAATCCCTCCGCGGAGGAATTCCACGACCTGCAACGTGTGCTCGGCAGCTGTCGGGCTACCGTGTGGGTGTCACGCGGTGCTCAGGGCAATGCTGAAGATCCTCGTGGCAGTCTGCACCAGGGTCTTCTGCGCACCTTGCGCTGCGAGAATACTCTCCGTCAGTACGTCTCGGTGGACTTGGACCCGAATGCGCCCATCTGGTCTCCTTCGTCGGCGACCAATATCGCGCAGATCCTCTGCAACACGCTCACTACATCGTCCTCTTATCTGCCCGAGACCGAGTACGCGGTCCGCGATTCGGTGGTTCAGATCTCGCGAGTCTACGGAGACGGGCAGGAAGCCCAGCTGGTGGGTACCACGAAGCCTCAGACCCCGGAGCTGCGACCCTGGTCTACTCCTGGGCAGAACATCCGTCTTGGAGTAGCCACCCCGGGACTGCTAAACAGTCTTGTCTTCACGGAGGATCCGACGGTAGAAGAGATCCTCCCGGACGATTGGGTGGAGATCGAGCCACGGGCATTTGGACTCAACTTTCGCGACATCATGGTGGCGCTGGGTCAGCTCGATGAGACGCGGATGGGTTTTGAATGCAGTGGAGTGATTACGCGCGCCGGACCGTCCGCCCAAGCGGCGGGCTTCACCCCGGGACAGGGGGTGTATGCGTTCATCATTGGCTACTTCGCGACCAAGGTGCGCATCCCCTTCACCAGCGTGGCCCCGATCCCCGCGGACATGGACTTCGCCACGGCCGCCTCCATCCCGCTGGTCTTCATCACGGCGTACCATGCCCTGGTCGACCTGGCACGTCTCCAGCGCGACGAAACGGTGCTCATCCACTCGGGCACGGGCGGTGTCGGACAGGCGGCCATCATGCTGGCGCAGTCGATCGGGGCGGACATCTTCGTCACGGTCGGCTCGGAGGACAAACGCGACTTCTTGATGCAACAGTACGGGATCCCCTCCTCGCGGATCTTCAGTAGCCGCAATCCGTCCTTTGCTCGTCACATCATGTCGGCGACGGACGGCAAGGGAGTGGACGTGGTCCTCAACTCCCTGGCGGGACCACTGTTGCGCGAGACGTGGCGCTGCATTGGAATGTTCGGTCGGTTCATCGAGATCGGCAAGCGAGACATTGAGCAGAACAGTATGGTGGAGATGGGGCCGTTTGTGCGGAGTACGCTCTTCGCGTCGCTGGATCTGATCACACTCGGGGAGCAGCGAGGCAAGGAGGTCCGACGCATCTTCGGGGCGATCAATGAATTGCTGGCCAAAGGACAGATCCGACCAGTGGGACCGATCACCCGATTTGGGATGGGAGAAGTTGAGAAGGCATTCCGTACGATGCAGACGGGGAAGCATATGGGGAAGATTGTTTTGGAGCCCCGCCGCGGAGATCAAGTCAAGGTCCTCACCGCCGGGCCCCGACCGGCAGAACTGTCACCTGACGAGACCTACCTCCTCGTGGGCGGTGTGGGCGGCATCGGCAAGTCTCTCTGCCAATTGCTCGTCGATCGCGGCGCAAAGCATCTCCTCGTCCTGTCGCGCAATGCAGCTCGCATCACCCCAGACACCCAACAATGGCTGGACGGCGTGCAGGCCACCGGTGCGAGAGTTGTGCTGGAGAGCTGCGATGTGACCAAACGGGCCCAGCTTCAAGCTGTGTTGGAGAAATATAGTTCCGAGTTGCCGCCCATTCGCGGCGTCATCCAAGCCGCTATGGTGCTCAAGGTATGTCTTCCGCCTTCTATTCTTCTCTACTATGACGGCACTAACAACTACAGGATGGGATCTTTGAATCCATGACCCACGAGGACTATCTTGCGGCCCTCAACCCCAAGGTCCAGGGAACCTTTAACCTGCACACCCTGCTCCCCACCCACCTTCGCTTCTTTATTCTTCTATCCTCCATTAGCGGATTCGGTGGCAACGCCGGCCAAGCCAACTACGCTGCCGGAGGCAGCTACCAGGATGCGCTGGCCCGCCATCGCGCCAGCCGGGGTCTCCCCGCCGTCTCCATCGACCTGGGCATGGTCTCCTCGGTGGGTGTGGTCGCCGGCACGCAACACGTCGCCGACCACCTCGAGAAGCTCGGCCTGCGGGCCGTCTCCGAGCACGAGGTGTGGGCGTTGGTCGAGTCCGCCATCCGCCACCCCATCCGCACCCCGGAAACCTGCCACGTCGTCACGGGTCTCCCCAGCGGATTTGTCCGGTCGGACTCCGCTGTCTGCTGGAACCGGGACGCCCGGTTCGCCGTTCTCGAGCAGAAGGACTCCTCTGCCTCGGGCCTGGCGTCTACCTCGAACCCCGGAGCCGGTCTGAAAGAGCAGCTGTCGGCTGCCACCACTCCTGCGGAAGCCACGACCGTCATCCAGAGCGCGTTGATCACGAAGCTGGCCGAGATGTTCAGTCGCAGCCAGGAGGAGATCGATCCCTCCTTGCCCCTGGCGCAGTTTGGTGTCGATTCCTTGGTCGCCGTCGAGTTGCGCAACTGGTCGGTCGCGACGGTGCAGGCCGATTGCTCCATCTTCGATGTCATGCATGCGGCCTCGGTCACGGGGCTCTCAGGCAAGATGGCCGAGAAGAGTCGATTTGTGAAGCTGTAGGTTGGAGAGGATTGATTGATGTATATACCGTTCTTTGCATTTGTGGCGCATAATGGATACTTGACTGGTCTTGATTTGGGTCTCGTAGAGCCTTCAGCGTTGCGCTGTAGGCGAAGTAGGGCATTTCCGCATATCCCGGTTGTTCGGGTTATATCTCGATTTGTAGCTGACTATACGTATTCTCTTCTGTTCTATATTCTATGATACGGAGTAGAGTGATGATGATGGGGGGAATGGGGGATTGACACTAGTGATCGATAAGCTATCGATAGTTCGAAAGCGGTTAGCGAGTCAACCTGCAATCCAACTTTTGTCGGCGCCCAAGTTGTCCGATTCTCTCCTCCACCACCACTTCAATCACCACCACTCCCTCCCCCCACCTCTCACCCATCACACCGTCGCAATGGTCAAGCGCAAGGAACTCAAAGACAATGACGTCGAGATGTCGGGGACGGACCCCCGCGTCGACGGCGACGAGTCCGAGGAGGCATGTCCTCCCTCCAGACCAGAGATGCACCCCCGCTAACACCACCACCACCATCCAGGACATCGACATGGTCAACGTCGACTTCGAATGGTTTGACCCCCAGCCCATCGACTTCCACGGCCTCAAGAACCTCCTGCGCCAGCTGTTCGACAACGACGCCCAGATCTTCGACATGTCCGCCCTCGCCGACCTCATCCTCTCGCAGCCTCTCCTCGGCTCGACCGTCAAGGTCGACGGGCCGGAGTCGGATCCCTATGCTTTCTTGACGGTGCTTAATCTGCAGGAACACCAGGTAGCCTCTTCCCCCCCCCCCCCCCCCTCTTCTTTCTTTCTTTATCTCTCTCTATCACTATTCAACCCCAAAGCTAACCATCCCCCCCAGGACAAACCCGTCATCCAAGACCTAACCAAATACCTACACCAAAAGTCCTCCAACACGCCTTCCCTCTCCCCGCTCGCGACCCTCCTCTCCCAAACCCCCATCCCGCCCATCGGCCTAATCCTCACCGAGCGGCTCATCAACATGCCCGTCGAAGTCGTGCCCCCGATGTACACGATGCTGCAAGAAGAAATCGCGTGGGCGATCCAAGACAAAGAGCCGTACAACTTCTCGCACTACCTGCTCGTCTCCAAGACCTACGAGGAGGTGGAATCCAAGCTCGATGCCCAGGAGACCCGGCCGCAGAAGAAGAAGAAGAAGGCTGCGGCTGGTGCCGGTGCCGGGGAGCGGTTCTTCTTCCATCCCGAGGATGAGGCGCTGGAGAAGCATGCCCTGTGTAAGGGGTCCATCGAGTATACACATAAGCAGGACGAGGGGCATTCGGATTCGAAGCGCGCGTTTCAGGAGTTGGGCATCAGGACGAAGGGAAGTTTGGTGCTTTTTGAGGCTGATAGGTTGGAGGGCGCTGTGAAGGGTATGGTGGAGTATTTGCAGCCAGGGGTTTAGAGGTTAGAGGTTGGTTTGATTTTTTTTTCTTTTCTTAAGTCCATGATGATGGCTTGTTTGTGGATATATAGACCCCAAAAGTTAGGTTTTTTATTTGTGGTGTCGTGGCCGTTGAATACGTCCGCCTGTCTGTCTATACTTATGCCTACCTATACCTGTCCTGTCCCTACGATGGCTATGACTGTGCCTATGCCTGCGCCGTTCCCGTCCGGTGTCTCCGCTGTCCCATTCATGTCTCTATGATTATGGTTCGTCATGCGTCTGCTCATTCGCTCTGCGGTAATATCTGTGCGCCTGGTGGCTGTCTACTCCCATTCCGTGCCCTTCAGACGCTGCATCAGGTAATCCACCTCGACGACCTTGGTCAGAGGGATCACGTATTCCTGCGATTGTCAGCATATCTATCACCCCCTCTAATGCTAGCGACAAGGAGGAAGAGAGAAGCGGGGTGGGTGGGAGAAAGAAAGAGGAATATAACCCACCTTATACATAGCCACCACAGCATCAACATTAATCTTGGGCCCATTCTCCGACTGAAACCCAGGATCGGTACCATACGTCTTGGCCTTCAGCGCCAACCGCTCCAGAACCTTCTGCTCGACCTTCGCATCGGTAATGGCCTCATCGATGCCCACGCGATCATTCTCCTTAATCATCTTAACGAACCTCTCGGGCTCCTTGCGAAACTTCGCCTCCGCCACGAACTTCCCGAAATGGATGCGCCGCGAGAGCGCCTGCAAGCAGCTGACATCGCACGTCGCCGCAGACCCGTAGTTCTCCTGCGTCTCGCCGCGGTCCTCGCGCCCGAACTGCGGACACACCGCCGGCAGGATGTCGTGGATGTACCGCTGCTTCAGCGTGTCGTTGACGTTGACATCGTTCTCGTGCAGAATCTTCGGGTATTGCAGCGGCGCGAGGATCGGCTCTTCCAGCTTCGACGGGAAGAAGGGGTATTCGTCGGGCGACTGGTAGCGGCGGACCCGCGACTGGAGACGTTCTTGTTCGCCCAGCAGGTAGTCGAGTAGCGAGAGGGGCGGGCCCGGGATTGAGACCCCGTTGGGGTGGTAGATGGGCGCGTTGAGGGGGAATTGCACCCGCTCGATCAGGTGGAAGGTTATGGTGTCTTCGAGGCGGCTGGGGGAGGGGTTAGTTGATTAGTTTGGAGGGGAAGTGGGTTCGGGATGGCGTTCATGGTGGTTTTCGGGAATTGGGTTCTTGGGAAGTGGCATTGAAGGCATAGGGGGTGGTGATGATGATGGTTGTAGGTAGGTAGGGGATATGATTGCCGCTGGCGTTGATGCAAATACATGTGGTGATGCGGGGCACGCAAGGGCATGACAGGGATGTGAGAGATCCGTCCATGGAGCTGGATCGGATCTCCGACCGATCGGAGGAGCGATTTGACTCACATCAGTTGGAAGCGGATGTTGGCCAGATCCAGCGCCTTGGAGGCGTCAGAGAGGTCGATGGCCGTGTCCATTGCTGCGCGTGTGATATGGGGAATGTGTGCGAGAATGAGAGTGCAAAGGTGAGGGCGAGAATGGGGGGTTGGGGGGGGTTGGATTGGAGAAAGTCGGAAGCTTCGACGCTGAGGCTGCTGGAAATCCTCCGCTTTCGGGGTCGGGGAATCAAGAACGAACCAACAAGAATTATGATGGGGTCCGCGCCACGGCTTTTGTAGACGGGGTGCCTGCGCTAACGTGCCGATCGCCTCGGTGCTGACTTTTGGGTCGTTTCATGGAGGTCGGCGCTGTGGTGGTCCGCATGTAAGGACTATCTTGACCATGGCGCTGGAATGTGACATTTGACGTGGTGGTGGTGATTCATGATTCCTCTCGGATATAGCTGAGGTACTTATTACTTACTACCTCTTAGTACCTGCCGTAGTACCGTAGTATAGTTACGGTAGGTACAACCGTACAGATACCGGTTTCTATACCGGAGGCAGGTGACTGTGGCTGGTGATACCGCTGCTGCGGAGTCTGTCAGGTGCAGGTTGGGCTCGTCCGCCAGGATCAGTAGAATTTATTATTTAGATCCCACGGCGGTAGACTCACTCCTGAATATTAGAGTTCCTGAGATACCCTCCTATCTCTCCCTCTCTTTTGCAACTCCTTCCATTCCATCGACTGCATCCCCAAACCGAGCCCCCGTTAAATTACCGCCGGACGGTCACGGCAATACATCGCGTGCCCGGCCGCCGCCGCCCATCCGTCCGCCATCTTTTTGCATCTCCAGTCCAGCCAAGCCGACCAACTGCCGACTCGATTGATCCCTTCAGCTCTCCACCTCCTCAGCTCCCCGTCCTCAGCTCTGCTCCTCTCGCCCATCCTCGTCCTTGTCCTTCCCCGGATGGGTCTTTCTGCCTGACTCTCTTTCTCCCCCCTTGGTCGGTGTCATGGACAAACACCGCCGTGATGAGTCGCCTTCCGGTCTATCAGACATTGTCGAGCAGGATGGTCTATTAGGGACTGGCATCACGGTACGCTCTGGCACCACCTTTCCCCTATTTTTCTTCCTTGGATCGCTTCGCTGATCTCTCCTCTCCTCCCCAGTCTCGCCACCTCGAGGCCTTCGGGCGGAAAGTCACATCGACTGCAGGCCATTTGATGGGACCGGCCGACGCCGCCAACGGCCACTACCACAATGCCATGACCGACATCCACCGCGAACTGCGCCGCCCCAACACCCAGCGCAAAGTCTTCTCCCTGACCCAGACCACCCCGACCGACCTGGTGCGCTCCAAGCTCTCCACCACCGAAATCCAATCCCGGGCCATCTCCTCCCTCCCTGACGACCTGCTCGCCAACATCCCCGACGACTCCAGCTCCTACTCCCTCTTCCAGGGCTTCCAGGCCTCCCAGGATGACGTCGAGTTCCGCCGTGCCCATCGCCGCCGCGCCTCCAAGGGCAAGAAACTGCTCAAGGACAAGGACGACCCCTCCGCCCTGCCGTCCGCCCCGGCCGACCTCAAGAAGGAACGGGACCTGTTGAGCCGCCGGATGGAACTCATGGGCGTGCGCAAGAACATGTGCAGCTCGGAAATACACGACATCGACAAAAAGATTGCCAACCTTCACAACATGCGCAAGATCGTGCTGGATCGCTTGGCCGGTCTAGAGATGGAGGAGGCGGAGCTGGAACATGAGCGTAGGTGTCATAGACCGGAAATCGTGGCCGGACCGGGCTGACGTGAACACAGTGACCGAGATCGAGAATAAACTGGAGGACATCGAGGAGGAAACACCAGAGGTGCCGCCCGCGTCGACCCCGAGATCATCAGAAGCCAATGACGATTCCATTGTCTCGGAAGATCCGGCCATGGACGCTTCCTTCATGTCGGAGTCCATCTATCAGAAGATCCCGTCACCGAGGAGCGTGAAGCAACGATCGATAAGTATGGGTGTGTCTCTTGCTGCAGGGCCTACGTGCTGACGATTCAGGGAAACGATCCATGCCGGTTCTCCACGAACACTTCGCCCCCGGATCCGAGATCAAGGAGATGCAGGCGCATTCCGACGTGGTCACGGCCCTCGATTTTGACTACCCGTTCGGCACCATGATCAGTGCCGCCCTGGACGATACGGTACGCGTGTGGGATCTCAACGTCGGCCGCTGTCTGGGTTTCCTGGAGGGACACAACGCCTCCGTCCGCTGTCTCCAGGTCGAGAACAACATTGTCGCGACGGGCTCCATGGACGCTTCGGTCAAGATCTGGGATCTGAGCCGGGCCCGGTTCACCACCACCCGGGACAACCGAGTCACCCGGCGCGAAGACGACGACGACGATTACGTGCACGCCGACAGCGCCTCCATCGCGTCCCACTCCACCACCCTCGACGACTGCTTCGCGTATTCGCTGGACGCCCACGTCGACGAGATCACCGCGCTGCACTTCAAGGGTGATACCTTGGTGTCCGGCTCGGCGGACAAGACGCTGCGCCAATGGGATCTGGTCAAGGGGCGCTGCGTGCAGACGCTAGATGTCCTATGGGCCGCGGCGCAGGCCGACACGCTGGGCGGCGAGTCGACATGGCGCCCCTCGGGACGCATGCCGGACGCCTCGGCGGACTTTGTTGGGGCGGTGCAGTGCTTCGACGCGGCGCTGGCGTGCGGTACGGCCGACGGCATGGTCCGTCTGTGGGATCTCCGCAGCGGCCAGGTCCACCGGAGTCTGGTGGGCCACACGGGGCCGGTGACCTGTCTACAGTTCGACGATGTGCATCTGGTAACGGGCAGTCAAGACCGCAGCATTCGGGTATGTATCTTCACTCGACGTCATGGACTACACACTAACGGGACAGATCTGGGATCTCCGAACGGGCTCGATCTTCGACGCCTACGCGTACGACCACCCCATCACCAGCATGATGTTCGACACCAAGCGGATCGTCGCGGCGGCGGGCCAAAACGTCGTCAAGGTGTACGACAAAGCGGACGGCCACCATTGGGACTGCGGCGCAGGAGTGGGCGCCGACGAGACGGGGCCGTCGCCGTCGCTCGTCGAGCACGTCCGACTCAAGGACGGATTCCTGGTCGAGGGCCGCAGGGACGGGATTGTTGCGGCGTGGACCTGCTGAACGACGCGATACGATACGACCTACCTACCCACATACCTACCTATCTACCGATGGTAGCTAGCCCTTCCCTCATGTTTGTATTTGTGACTGCCTGGCTGCCTCAGCGATTGTATATTATTCTTTCTTTTGGGCAATATAGAAGGATGGGCGTCCGCAGAGGGCAGCCGTGTAAATGCATTGCGTGCGTGATTTCTTTGTGTGTTTCAGTTGGACGGAGTAGTGGCTTGAAGCATAAAAAAATAGTGACAGATAAAGAAGAGGTTGGGTGGGTGTGGTTGGAGGGCACAAAGAATAGGATGCGAGAATCAGTATGTGTTCGTTCCTTGCTCTGTCGCGTAGGGGTATTGTACTGAGGTTGCAGGGCAGAAGGACCACTACTCAGGCCTACCCAGTACTATAGTAGTATCTAGTAGTCGCAGTCGACGTACTGAGCAAGGGCATTCAGGCCTCAAGGTGTCAGCCCGAGAGCCCCTTACCCGATCAGGCAAGGGCGTATCGGAAGTGGTCACAGCGGCGTATCAAACTTACGGCATTCCATCATTCCTCATCCCATCTTCATTCACCATTCAATCAGTCAATCTTGAACATCCAACTGCTCTCCCCCTCCACCCCATCATACACTTCCCTCCCACAGTAAAGGCGCATCGCACTACGCGTGGCATATGCGCGATCCTTTCCCCGGATCCGAATCCTCCCCCTCCACCGCCACTGCGCCGGCGCCGATCCGCATCCGCCGCGTCTTCTCGCGCCGTGTCTCCTCGCGCATGAGACCAAGAAGGAGAGAGTGAGAGAGTGAGAGTGAGAGTGAGAGTGAGAGTGAGACCATCCTGAACTGTCGCCGTAAGTCAATTGACCTGCTCCACCCAGTCCCCTGGTACTCCAGGTTTATTTTAAGAGGCCTCAATTGTCACTCAAGAACAAAGAGCGCGGGCTGCCCTGTCTGCCCCTCTCTTTCATCTGTTCGTCTCTTCCGCTTCTGACGCCCGCGCAGGATCCTTGATTCTATCCAAGTTCAGTCGCATGGGCGCCGTGGTCTGGACTTGACCATCAACTTATATTCCCCGATCCGCCTTTCGTCCGGAACAGCAGGCCTAGCTTTTAGTTTATTTGCCTGCTATCTCCGTATACAACCAACCCCGACGATCCTCGCGCGTCTGCCTGAGGCTGCCGCTTCCTTCTTTGTGAGTAGAACAGCTCGACTTGCGTGTGCTCCAGCACCTTCCAGTCTTCCTCGCCATGCAAGCATCCGCCTTGAGACGCCAGCTGACCTGATCACTCAGACGCCCATCTTCTAAACACTACACGCCAATGCCTCCTAAGCGGGGCTCCGTCCGGCGCAGTGGCACGACCCCTCGCTCCAACAAAGCCTCCGGAGCAGCACCGGCCAGGTTCGGTGCGACGAAAAGGACCCAGGCTCTGCCAGACATCCCCGTCAAGCATTCGTTTGCCTATGGATCGACAGACACGCCGCTTCTTCCGCGGGAGCTGACCGTGCACCCCGAGATGGACCTGGAAGCGATGGCCGGGACGATCGACCACGGGATCGAAGTTGCTAAGGATCGCGAAATGAAAGAGACCGAAGGCACCAGTGACCGACGAAGGACTTCTTCGGTGGGCGTGTCGCCAGTTCGGCGCATGCGTGAACCCACTCCGGATCAGTTGCAGCTGTTTGATAACCTGCGCGAAGCCACGCAAACCCCCAGCCCGGTCCGGGGAAACTCCCGCAACGGCCGTTCCACTGCCACCCCTACGCCTCCTGTTGCGCATAGCCTTTCTTCGTCAAGCGCGGTTTCCGTTCCCAAGCCTAGATATCCACATGTATCCGCAGACGATCTGTATCCGTCGCCGATGACGCGCCTCGGCCCTAACACGCATGGCGAACAGCCGGTAGGGAGCTCGCCTCAGGTCGACAACGAGTCAAATTATTCATACTCGGTCGAACGAGACATTCACGACGACAGTCTTCGACGCACCCTGTCTGATGGAAAGAGCATCAAGGCGCCCCCTCGTCGGTTTTCCGGCCGGGCTTTTGGCAACGATACCATCGACGAAGAAGAGGAGCCGGACTCCAGACTTCAACAGCACTCACCCTCTCCGGAGCTCTCTCCGGAGCCGAGCTACGCAGACTTCCAGATGGAAGCTACGCCGGACTTTTCGCCGCCACCCGAGCCAGCTTCCGCCAAAAAGTCCCCCGTCAAGCAATCGGCGCCAACAAAAACAATAATCCCCGAGACCCGGGTACAGCCTCCATCGCCACAAGTTGCAGCGTCAAAACCAAGCCGTGGGCGATCACGCACTCCGCTTGAGACCCGCTCTCCAATCGCGGGACTCTTTGAACTCCTTCCAACAAAATACACAGCAGCCCGCATCTTCACCATGGTATCCCTGGCCGCGGCCGTCTTCTCTCTCGTTGCATACACCGATCTTTCCTCCCTACGCAGACCAGTTCAATACGTCCCCATGAACGACACCAACATGGTCGAAATATCGAGCCTCACCGACCAGCTTTCCCGCCTGGGCGTGCAGGTTTCATCACTCGCAAAAGACGTGAAGCAGGTCAAATCCGACGTGCGCGCTGCGCCCACCACCGTCATAGAAGCGCCGGCCAGAAGACCATTCGAAGCTCCAGTCGTCCGGAAGACCAACTTCCTAACTCGAGGCCTCCGTGTGGTTATCGATCCCTACTTCTCCAGCCCAACCATCGAGTCCAACCTTACCGTCTCCCAAACCTGGTTCTACAGAGTGAGAAAATTATGGACCTCGGACCCCGGACCTCAAATGCCACAGCCTCATCTCGCCGCTCTCTCCTCCTGGGAGGACTTCGGCGACTCGTGGTGCGGCGCCCCCCACTTCCACAGCGGCATGACCCAGTTATCTGTCGTCCTCGGCCACGATATCGTCCCCGAAGAAGTCGTCGTTGAACACATGCCCAAGCACGCCACACTCTCCCCCGAAGTCGCCCCCAGGGACATGGAACTCTGGGCCCAATTCAAGCTCGTCGATCTCGATCCCCCCCCAAAAGGCATCCACGGCCGCGCCCTCGCCTTCCTCGCCCGTGCCAAAATCTTCCCCTCCTCCGAGCGGTTCTCCATCCACGAAGCCATCATGCACGCCCTCCGATACGCATTCCCCCATGATCCGGAGAGCGCGTACTCCAATGACCCGTTCCTGCCCCCGACCTTCTACCGCGTCGGCAAATGGACCTACGATCTTGATGGCGCGCACCACGTCCAGCGCTTTGTCCTGGATGCTGTTATCGATGACCCGAAATTGAGGGTCAATCATGTCGTCTTCAGGGTTACTTCAAACTATGGCGGACCGCATACTTGTCTCTATCGGGTGAAGCTTTTCGGGCATAAGTAGACTTGCCCCCTTCTTCTTTTCTTCGTCTTTCTATATGCTATGCTATCATGGTCTCCATTCTGGGTCGGGTTCATGGCGTTATGCTGGCTTACTTGGCGTCGCAGGCGTGGAATGGATGGACGGGTATTTTTTTTGCATCGGGGTTACCTGCTTCATACGTTCATCTGTCAATCTGCTTCCTTTCTTGTTCTCTTTTCCCTGCCTTCTCCTTCTTTCTTTCCTTGTTTATGGGGATCAATTTTTTTCTCTTTCCCCTTTTATTTGCGCTGCAGTTCAGCGTTCTTCGCGCTTGTCTTTTAAGATACCAGGTCATCCGTAGTTGATGTTACCATACCTACATCAGTACTTGGCTTTTTAGCTTTTAGCTTTTAGCTCTTGCAAGGTTTATAGACAGTGTCAGTAGGACAATCGGCTTTTGCCTACATGGTTATTTTATCTTATATTGCATGTCAAGGGCGTTGGATATATTGAACTATAAGCTTTTGATTGTTATAGGTTGGTTGGTTCGTTGTTGCGATTCAGATAGTGTAGGTGCATATGAGGTATGATTGGATAGATAGACCCGGTCACCACCACCACCACCAACAACAAACAACATAGAAACAACCAATCAGAATGAGATGCTTCATGCTTCATTCTATATTCTATATTCACCCCCTCGCCCCCTTATCCCCCCTTCCCCTCCATTCCTCGCCATCCAAATTCCAGCATAATTACAACAATAGATAAAAAAAAAAACTCTTACTTCTTCAAAGCCAAATACAACCTCCTAAACGCCGACTCTCTACCCAGCAGAACCGCAGGCTGATCAACCTCCACCAGCTCGCCGGCCTCCAGGACCGCCACGCGATCGAAGCGGTGGATGTGGTCGAGGCGATGCACGACTGCGAGGACCGTCTGCGTCGGACATTCTTTTGCGATGATGTCGTACATGAGGGATTCGGTTTCGTGGTCGACGCTTTTTTGGATTATTAGTACTAGCTTCTGTTTGTGGGCGGTGGGTGGGTGTAGATTTGGACTAGGGCAGCGGAGGGGAGGGGATTGGGGTTAAATGGTAGGGGGTAGGTGGTAGGTGATAGGTAGGTAGAATGATGCAACTGAACAGGGGGGGGACAATGGGAAGGTGGGAGCTAGGGGTGGGAGAAAAGCACAGGATAGGAGCGGGGGTGGGTATATACCTGCTCGTCGCTTCATCGAGAATCAAAATCGGACTATCCACGACCAACGCTCTCGCCAGCGCAAGCAGTTGTTTCTCGCCGTAGGACCAGTCCAGGGAGTCGACGTGGACATCGAGGCCGCCGTCGGCGGTGACGCGGGTCCAGAGACCGACTTTCTGGATGGCGGATATGAGATGTTCGTCTGGGAGGAGGCTCTTTGGATCAAGGTTGAAGCGCAGCGTTCCAGGCATGAAGAATGGGTCCTGGGGGATCACGTTGATTTGGGACCGGAGGGTCGTGGGTCTCATGTTGGCGATGTCGGCTCCGTCAATGGTGACTTGGCCGTTGTGGATGCCCATCATGCTGAGGAGGGTCATTATGAGCGAGGTCTTGCCGCTGCCCGAGGGGCCGCAGATCGCGAGTCTCTCGCCTGGTTGGATGGTGAGGCTGAGGTTTTTGAGGATGGCATCGGAGGGGGCCTCGGGGCTGCATGGACATTAAATGAGTGTGTGAAATGAGAGAGGGGGGGCTTACTTGTATCCTGCGGTGACGTTGGAGAAATTGATAGCACCGTGTGAGAGTTTCACTTCAGAATAAGAAGAAGTGTTTGTCTCTTCGGATGGCGTCTCTTCGACAAACCGTTGCACGCGGGATACCGCCCCAATAGATACCTCCATTGACGTCCAGCACTCGATGGTGTTGTTCAGGTTTTGGCTGAATGTCAGGATCAAGGTGAGAGCCACACCGACGGCTCCCGCGCTGAACTTGTCTTTCAGATTGATGACAATAGCCACGAGAATCACTGCGAAGATGGCGACTATTAGGTCCAGGGCGAGCTTCAGTCCCTGTCTGATGCAGTAGAGCATGTAGAATGGTTTTTGAGACAGGTTCAGTTTGTTGATGCATTGCTCATGGAAGTGTCTCTGCCACTGAAATGCCTGAATCACGGAAATGCCGCTGACAGTCTCCTGGAAGTGGGTGTACAGCGGCGCTTTGGCTTCGATGTCCAGCAGTCGCACTTGGCGAGATGTGCGAAGATAGCCGCGCTGGATTGCCCACAGGGCGAGGAACATGAATGGAACAGTGATGGTAATACACTGACCGATAACGCAGAGAATTATGATGCTGACGACTCCGGAGGAGACACCTAGGTTTGTTAGAAGTGGATTGTGTTAGTTAATGAGGGAATCTTGCCTTCCGCAACGTTCAGGGCCATTATCGGCAGCGAAAAATCGATCAATTCCATGTCTTGGCTGAACCTGTATTTTTCTCAGTATTGTGATCTTCCAGGATGTATGTCTCGCATACCTGTTGACGATAGAGCCAGTGTCTGTCTGCTGGAAGAACCTGAAAGGGGCACTGGAAAACGTCAGCAAAGGTTTGAATTAGGAAATAATGGCTCTTACCCAAGGGTTGCTTCCAAAAGATCTGTATGAAGACCCAGAGCAGTGTTACCGACGATATCGATGATCAAGAGCCTGTGTACTATTAGATTTGCCTTTTTTCTTTGGTTTAAAACTTACCAGCAGGCGGATATAAGGGTAAGCATCGAGGCCACGACGATAAGGGTATACACTCCGATATACTTCCCGGTGTCGCTATTCGGGCTTTTGTCGTTTGCATCAGACCACCACTGCAACCAGATAGCTAGCAGAATTGTTAGCGTAGTCAGAATCAGGAAAGAATCGATCATACAGGAAAATTGAGAGGTGAATCCGTTGGCAAGAGCAGACGCCACGAACATCGCAACGATGACATATCCTGCCTTTTGGAAATAATAGCTGTATACCGACCAGCTTCCATCCCGTCGCGTGAAGTCCTTCTCTACATCACGGGAGTCATCGACCTTGGCGTTCATGTAAGATTTTGGTGTCGCTTCTCTCGCAACCTCCTCTACTTCACTAGCCGATACCTCCTCGTCCATAATCTTCGTTTGAGTGTACTCAGGATGCCGCATTACAAATTCCGGGAAGGCGCCTTGATCCACCTTTCTACCGTCATTCAGAAGAACGATCTCGTCGGCATAAGGAAGGAGAAATTCTGAGACTTGTCAGCGCACACCTAGCCTACAGACAATGTGGGAATACGTACGACTGTGGGTTGCCAGAACAACTGTTTTGTTGGTCCTTCGGAAATATCCATTACGTCCAAACAGACTCTCACTGATCTTGTGAATACTATGAGAGTCGAGTCCACTGAATACATCGTCGAGAACAATGTAGGGAAGGCGAGAGTAGACTGCCCGCGCAAGAGCCTGGTTCTGTTAGTGGAGCGCAAAGATAAGCACAGAACTATACTCACCACTCTCTGTTTCTGCCCTCCACTGAGAGAGACACCGTTGCTCCCAGCCAGGTACATGTCCCTTCCTGGGAGATTGTCCAAATCGTCGGTGAGCGCGCATGCCGAGATCGTGTAGTCGTACCATTTTTGATCGAGCTCTGCTCCGCCTGTAATGTTAAACCCTACTGGAGCATCCATAATCCATGGAGTTTGTGGGCAGTACGCGGGTGACTGTGAGCAGTGCATATAGCCGCTGTTGGTATGCATCCGACCCATGATACTCTCAAGAAGAGCTGTTTTCCCACATCCAACTGGGCCAACTAGCATTGTAATTCTGTTCACGGGAAGTGCCAATGTCAAATCGCGGAGAACAGAGTCACTGCCGAGTGCCCAGGAGATACTCGCATCTTGGAATGATGCGAAAGATTCACGCGACAGCGGAGACTCGTACTGTTTTTCCGGCTTCGACAGCACAGCCAGTTCAGTCCCATCCAGCGATATCTTAGGCGAATTATTCTGTGGCAGAAGCTCACTTGACCTCTCTCTCAGGAGGTAGTCCTGAATCCGTTCGAAACAACCCATCGATTGTGTGAGCTGAGGTAGCGCCTGAACGAATGTTAACAACGGAGATGTAAGAATCGAAACCAAGGACACTGTGGTAAATGCCTGCGTCGTTAGAAGCGTTTGGTCCTTCCGAACCAATGCAATAATTGTATAGACCAGGAATACCGCGTAGGGTGCAAAGTCCAGAGGCACGTTTGCTATGTCATGATCAGTCAGCTACATGCTTTGATAGTGCTCAGGACCTCCTTACATAGAGCTATAATTACCACTAGAAGCTTTCGGTATCGCTTGGAGATTCCTAGCTCAGACTTTCTGTAGGTTGTGATCACTTCGGATAAGACCGTTTCAAGTCCCAGCATTTTTACCGCCTTCATGTCCTTCAGCATGGTCGAGGTGATGGAAAGACGTTTCTGAACCTGCTTTACCCAGGCTGCCTGGGCACGCCCATATCTGGTGGAAATTGGCGTTGTTCCCAACACACAAGCCACCGCAATTATTGCCGGCATGATACAAGCAATGGAAACTTGAAGCTCCAATAGCCAGATGGCCACACCAACCGATACGATGGATGCCCATGTCTCATGCAGTATCCTTGTGCTTGAAAGGATGCGCTCCATATCAGTCCCCATCAGCGTCACAGCTTCGGCCTTGTCGGAACCGGATGTCTTAAGTGCAATAGTCTGTTCGTAAATCATCGCCACAAAGCCAGAGCGTACTACGGTTGACATGCGGTTGACCTGGCGGTAATATACCGCCGTGGAGATTCCCATTCCGGCGTATACCAGTGCATACCCTCCCACCAAGGCCCGCCCATATCGTTTGCTTTCTGGAGTCGTTGGTGCATCGACATAATCGATCGTCGCGGAAATGAGGAACGGTTGACAGAAAGTGAAGCCTGCGAGTAAAAGCCGCGGTAGGATAGCAGAGAGGAAAGGCCCGTAGTAAGCTCTAAATGTTGCCTTGATCAGTCGATGTTTGCCATGCGTCTTGTTCCAGGCTTGTATAATCTGTGCCTCTGCGCAATCACCCTTTAAACAGGAGTCGATGTCGGGTAAATCATCTACCCCAATGACATGCGTATAGGCATTTCGAAACAACGGAAACACCCAGAGGAAGAAATTCCGGCCCCAAAAGCCGTAGATCTGCTCGACAGTCACATCTTTGTACAACGGACGGAGCAGATTTGTTTTTCTGGCAGATTCAAAAACCACAGCCAACACTATGACAACATATATGGCAGTGAAGAGCCCTCGGGGGACAGCGATTGATGGAATCTGCCACAGTGTGCGTAGTCGTGGAATATACAAAAGGCTCAATGCGGAGAAGTATAGGATCAGAGTATCGGACGGTTTGATCAATCGTTGGTCCTCGAAGAAGGAGAGGATGACTGCTGCGAGGGTTGCCGTCAGACCTAACACAGCCGATGGGGTTGAAACGCTGGTGTGCAGTGCCGCGGTCCGGATCTGATAGACTGTGAACACGATCTGCAAGACGAATAGAACCACTAGGATACTCTATCCCGGTTATTATTATTGACCATCCATTTTCCATGTCAGGGACCTCCTACCAGTTTATAGATGGCCAGCTGAACCGACTTCAGCTTCACCGGAGAACGGCGCAGGATCTCGAATCGCGGCAGCAGCAGGAGCAGGAAGACTGCAGAGGGTAGGATACCAAAGAAGACGTCTTCGAAAAACAAGGTGAAATCGAAGGGGCGACAAGCGACGTTGATCTGCGGTCCAAATTGACCGTCCCCGTTGCTCGGGCACATAGAAGCGTTCATGGTGTCAAGCCGTCAAGCCGTCGACACATGAGTCACCCCGCAAGCAATACGAGGCTGCCATGACTTTAATAGCTCAGGCAGCAGGCAGCCGGCTCTGCGGCTTAAAGGTGATAGTGATCCAGAAGGATGCTTGTCAGATTAGCCCGGAAGGTGTGATTCGGCGTGACCAGGAGCTAGCGACGAATCCGGGCATGGGCCGGGAGCCCCGACGGAGCAGCTCTCGATAAGACACCTGCCATGTGGTCCTGCGGTGGGTTCGATGAGTCTGGCTCTTTTCGGGAAGGCAAAGAAGGCGATTGACGATGGAAGAGTTCGTTGGGGGGAACAACAATGGGGTGGGGGTGAAGCTCGCCTTCCCCGCTCGAGAGGTCATGTTGTTGTCTCCGACTGTAAGACAGCAACCTAGGGGAGTTGTTGCCACTGAGCCAAACTACTAAAGACTAACATTACCCGCAGTTACCTGCGGACCCCTAGAATCCCATATATATACTCAAGTACACCCGGGAGAAGATGGGCTTCACCCTTGTAAGTAAGTATGCATATCTCGCGGATATCATCCCTTCAGTTACATATATACTATATATTTTAAAGTAAGTCAGAACTTGGTCAACCGAGCCCAGTCGGAAAGCATTTAGCGTGGTCAAACAAGATTTTAGCATACTAGGCCACCTCGTCTGCGTCCTGCCCGCTCGAGGGTCGGATGAATAGTATGATATTGTAGTTCAGTTGTTGCGTGTTGACGGTGACCGCCCCCCCGCCTCCCCGCCCCCGCTCCCCCGCCCACGCCCAACTCACCTTCTCGTTGAATACTCCAAACAACATCCCTCATGGAAGGACGGTTGTTCCCTTTCTCGAATCCCAGGACTTTCAGAACTTTCAATACTTTCAATAATTCCAACCCGCTCTTCTTCTTTATTTGATGCGCAACCGGGATCCCCGCACGGATAAGGAGAAGGCTGGAGCTGTGGCCATCGAGCAGTATGGCTTCTACGGGACTGGCTAGATAAACAATAGCACCAACTAGCACTGTGACTGCCTTGACCCCAACTCCATTCCGAAAGCACGCGCGCGTCACCATGGATCGACCTGTCATGGGAACCGGGACCCGTACTTTTGGATGACAGCTGGACGGTCCAACCAATCCCCCCAGCCTCGCCGCTGGAATGACCTCACCAACTCGTGTCCAGGCAATCACATCCTTCTCCCCCGCATCGAAGCATCAGCGGCCCCAGCTTCAATGGTCTCGCTACGCGGAGAAAGACCCGCATGGGGCGGCTGTCTAGATTACGTTGAGTCCCGGCGTCATCATCTCATCATCAACGCCACCCCCCCTCAGCCGGCTTTATATAAGGCCTGCGCCCCCAGCCCAGTTTCTGAACCATCACCCCAGATGTCAATCTGAATGTAACATACTACAAGTCACACCAAGCAACAGACCTATCAGTTGGTACGCTTTGCGGCTTGGCTGGGCTACGGTGCAGGGCAAAGGGGGAGGGGGTCGAATGCCGCACGATACCCTGCATCCTCAGACGGATTGGAAACTAATCGGTCACAGAAGCACAGTGCACCATGCAGTCCTCAAGATCCAATCCCGCCGCGCGTCTGGCTCAGACTGCCAAAGACAAGATGCCCACGACTTCGAGCACCAAGAAGGACCCCACCGAAAACTGGAGTCCGGAGGAGATGTTCGAGACCACCGTGGACAAGGACGGCAACCCGGTCCCCGACCCCATCTCGTTTGTGGACGGCGAGAGAATGGGAAAGGGCACGAAAGGTGGTCGCGATGAGGGTGACATGTTCGAGGCTGCCACCGAAGACTTTGACTAGTGGCATCGCTGCCGTGGACCAAGATGCAGGACACCTCTGGCAGGCGAGAGTATGGTCGTGATGAACCGTCGTCCACTTGAATGTTGTCAGTCACTCTTTGCTGGACAAGAGCTGAAGAATATTGGTCTGTCAGATCTGGATCGTGGTGTTGAGACATGGGAACGAGACATGAGACATGTAACTACTAGTGCGCACAGGCATGGGGATCGTGGATTAATCTCCCGGGGTTCACTCCTTGACCGCTGGGCCAACAAAAAACAATCAGATTGTGTGCATACTCCCCACCCTTGCATGGTCGGCAGTCTGTGTTGTCTCTGGTGCATACTAGAGGCGTTTGTAGGAGCATCCATCGACCCTCCCTCCGCTAAGGAGTCTTAGTGGCATTATCTAGTGGTCGTTCGGGGTATCTAGTGTACGGAGTAGTACGGAGGGTGGAGGGGCCTGAGGATCGCCATGGCAACGCTGGGCCGGCCCCTGCCTCAGGCCGCCCACATGCCGGATCGGGCAATCCCCAAACTCGCGCTGCGATGGAATCATCGCCGAAACTCCAGATTCCCAGATTCGCGATCTCTCCCCCCGGTCTTCGCTTCTGGCTCTCCCCGACCGCTGTTTCTTCCGTCTGGCCTCTTCCGCGTCTTCCCAGACAGGGGCTGCTGTCTCCCGACTCCTTGCTGCCCCTTCCTGCATGTTTCTCTCTTTCACCTTCCATAGCAGACGCTCTCGAACCCACTGTTTACCCCATGTCGATGGTGAACCTCCCCGTTGTTTAGTGCCGCACGTCAATTGCCTTGCAGACGGGCGGTCCGCGCAAGTACATAGCATTGTGTATACCCTCCTGTTGCTCGTCCCCCCAGCCCCCCAGGGAACTGGAAGGCACCACCACCACGCCCCGTTCTGGGTCCACTAACCCAGCAGCCACGACCCATATACCCACGTTGTGATCCCCCCGGATACCCATCTATCTCCGCCCCTCGGTCCTTGCCCGCAGTGGTACAGTTGCCTGTATGTACCATTGCCTACTTCAACGCCAGCGCGAGCACCTCACTCAGTGTATGCAGTTTTTGAGGGATTACGGCCCCGAGATGTCCCTGGACCCCCGCTTCTACCACCACATCGGTCACCTCGCCGGTCCGGGCTCCCAGTCCTCCGCCTCGTCCTCGGGGGCCTCCGCCATCACTGGCATCACTAGCCCGTCCGCCCTCTCGATGACCGCCTCCGCAGCGTCTATGCGGTCGACCGCGTCCAGCCCGTCGTTGCGCGCCCGTGAGAGCGTGGCCATCGCGACCCACCGCGCCGATGGCGTCTCCAGTCCCTCTGCCGGCGGCGGCGGCAATGTGCGGGTGGTCGTTCGGGTCAGGAAGTTCCTGCCTAGAGGTAAGTGTGGCTGGTGAAGGCAGCGTCAGGTAGAGGCTAATTGCGATCCCCATCTTCCGCATGATAGAGATCGACCGTAAGGCCAAGTGCCTGATCAGCATGGACCCGCACACCCAGATGACCAGGCTGAGGGCGCCCCAGAACCCGGAAGACGAGGGCAAGCCCAAATCGCAGGCGCGTGGAAAGGTCCTGGAAGATAAGTCCTTCATCTTCGACAATTCCTTCTGGTCCCATAACGAAAAGGACGGCCACTATGCCCACCAGGAAGATGTATACAACTGTTTGGGGGAGGAGTTTCTGGATCACAACTTTGAGGGATACCATACCTGCATCTTTGCCTACGGACAGACCGGCTCCGGCAAGAGTTACACCATGATGGGCACGGCCGACCAGCCCGGATTGATTCCCCGGACCTGCGAAGATCTGTTCCAGCGCATCGAAACCGCCGAAACCCCCAACGTCAGCTTCAATGTCCGCGTCTCCTACTTCGAGGTCTATAACGAACATGTGCGCGATCTCCTGGTGCCCCGGACCGACCCTCCGCATTATCTCCGCATCCGCGAGTCGCCCTTGGAGGGACCGTACGTCAAGGACCTGACGGAGGTGACGGCGAAGAGCTACGATGAGATCATGAAGTTCATGCGCAAAGGCGACATGTCCCGCACAGTGGCCAGCACCAAGATGAACGACACGTCGTCCCGATCCCACGCGGTCTTTACGATCACGCTCAAGCAGATCCATCACGACCTTTCGACTGATGAAACCACCGAACGCACCGCACGCATCCGTCTGGTTGATCTGGCGGGATCCGAACGAGCCAAGTCCACTGAAGCGACGGGCCAGCGACTGCGCGAGGGCTCCAATATCAACAAGTCCCTGACAACACTGGGTCGCGTTATCGCCGCACTTGCCGATCCCAAGCCTGGACGCCCGGGCAAACGCAAGGTTAAAGATGTCGTTCCGTATCGCGATTCCATCCTCACCTGGCTGTTGAAGGATAGTCTGGGCGGCAACTCAAAGACAGCGATGATCGCGTGCATTTCCCCCAGCGACTACGACGAGACGCTCTCGACCCTTCGATACGCGGACCAAGCCAAGCGCATCCGCACGCGGGCTCGGGTCAACCAGGACCACCTCTCCGCTGCGGAACGGGACAAGCAGATCGCGGAGATGGCGGAGACGATCCGCACGCTGCAGCTGAGCGTCAGCTTGGCGACGGCCAATCGGCGGGAGAACGAGAACCAGAATGAACGGCTCGAGGAGTACCAGCAGAAAGTGGAGAAGCTTCAGCGGCTGATGGAGGAGACCAAGATGGTCAGCGAGTGCAAGATCCGGCAGCTGCAAACAGAGAACGAGGCGATGCGCAACCATTTGAAACTGGCACTGGATAGCATCCGGAACCCGATTCCCCCGGTGATTGTGCCCAAGCGCCGAGACAGCCGGTTCAGTGTGGATGAGAGCGACGGCTCCCTGACGTGCAGAAAGCAGAGCCGTGCGCTGTCGCCGCCGTCGGACCTGGATTCGGAGCCGGAGCCAGACCTCATCTGGGAAGATGAGGACACGATCGAGAGTGATTCCAGTCATTTCGAGGCGCAGGAGATGCAGGCGCACATGGAGAACCTTCTGGACGACCTGAACATGTTCAAACGCAAGCTGGCGACGGATCATGAGCGATTTCGACCCAGCTTGCCTCTGGACGGGCGGAAGCGACGGCGAGCACTAGGGGATGTTTGGGCAAACAATCGATAGACGGGCGGCAGGTGGCTCTCTGTAATTACGGCGTTGGTTGGTTGGATGGATGGCTTGATTGCTTGCTTGATTGATTGATTGATTGGTGCACATATCCTGGGGTAGCTGGTTCTGATACCTCCGTTGAACCGGGCCCTGCTTGATTTCTTGTCTTTACTGGCCTTCTTTTTTTCATCTTTTTTTTCCTTCTCATCTTTTTTTTTCTGGACGATGACATGATTGTATGGTAGGATGACCGAGTGACACCTGACGATGTTTGATGCCCGAATCCCATGAACCATTTATGATTAGTCGATGCAGGAACCCATGCCGCTGAAGTGGCTTGATGATGACAGCGCTTCGGCAGGATGTGGTTAGAGAGTACTAGTAGTAGTAGAGTGCAGATGTAAAGAAAGGAGGCTGCTGCTCGAACTCTCCTTTCTCACTGCCCACATGCCTCCCATGCCTTCCTCCCGGAATCCTCCAGACTCACATCCATACTTTGATGGGCCAGTTGCTGTCGGGGCTCTGGGGGGTGTGGCAGGCCGGTAGGGCTGCTGCTTATGGCATCATCGCGGGCGTGGCTGTGAGTCAACCGGCCAGTCGACGGGCCACCCCCACAACCTCCGAAAAAGTCGCCAATGCCCCTCTCTCAGTAGTGGCCTTCAATTCCTCCATCGCGACTCCGACACCGACCTCTTCCTCCTCCTCCTCCTCCACTGCCACCACTCCTTCCACCACCACAACCACCACCACCATGCCTTCACAACCCCAACCGTCCCAGGGGACGACGACCCCCAGCGCCGCCCCGTCAACCTCAGCTCCATCCACCTCCACCTCCACCTCAGCCTCCAAACCCGCCAAGCAGCAATCCTCCAAGCAAGCCCCCAAACCCAAAGACAACGCCTCTTCTGCCCCCGCCGGCTCTTCCGACAGCGCAGCGCTCACACCCGCCGAACTGAAGAAGAAGGCCAAGGCCGAAAAAGCCGCCCGTCGGGCTCGCGAACGCGCCGACAGAGAACAGCCCGGTGCTGCTGGTGGTGCGCCCGGCACCCCGTCGGCGAAGAAGGGCGCCGCCGGTCCTGGGGCCGGCGGGAAGGACTCCGCCGCGACTACGGGCGCGCAGCAGCAGCAGCAGAAGGGACAGAAGCAGGCCCCGCGCCGCGGTTCCGCGCAGTTGTCGGGCCAGCCCAGCGCCGCGGAGGTCAAGAAGAAGCAGGAGGAAAAGAATGTCTCGGTCTTTGGACATCTGTATGGTCAGCAGCGTAGGACTACGGTGGCGGGTGCCGGCAAGGAAGTCCACCCTGCCGTTTTGGCTCTCGGTTTGCAGATGAGGGATTATGTGGTTTGTGGGAGCAGTGCGCGCTGTGTGGCGACGTTGTTGGCTTTTAAGAGGGTATGTCTATGTCTATGACGGTTTTTTTAGGTGTTTTTCTCTATTGTGTGTGTGTGTGTGCTTGGTTGGGTCCGCAGTCTACTTTTTGTCTACTTTTTCATTTCCTGTGTTATGTCTGCTAATGCGCTGCAGGTCATCGAAGCTTATACCACTCCCCTCGGCACGTCGCTCGCGCGTCACTTGACCACCCACCTGTCCCACCAGATCACCTACCTCTCGACGTGTCGCCCTCTGTCCATCAGCCAGGGCAATGCCATCCGCGCACTCAAGCTGGCCATCGCCTCTATCGACCCGTCCGTGCCCGAAGCCGACGCCAAGGCGACGCTGAGCGACTTCATCGACAGCTTCATCCGCGAGAAGATCACCGTTGCGGACCAGGTGATTGCGGGCAGCGCAGCGCAGAAGATCCAGGACGGCGACGTGGTGGTGACGTTTGCGGGCAGCTCGATCGTCAAGCAGACGCTCCTGACGGCACACAAGCAGGGCAAGAAGTTCCGGGTGTCGATCATCGACTCGCGGCCGCTGTTCGAGGGCAAGAACCTGGCGCGCACGCTCGCGACCGCGGGGCTGGACGTGCAGTACTCGCTCATGAACGGCATCAGCCACGCCATCAAGGACGCCACCAAGGTGTTCCTGGGCGCGCACGCCATGACCAGTAACGGCCGGCTGTACTCGCGCGTCGGCACCGCGCTGGTCGCCATGTCGGCCAAGGAGCGCGCCGGCGGCGTCGAGGTCCCTGTCATCGTGTGCTGCGAGACGGTCAAGTTTACCGACCGCGTGGCGCTAGACAGCATCGTCGTCAACGAGATCGCCGACGCCGACGAGCTGGTTATCGCCGAACCCGTGCAGCAGCTGACCGGCCTGCCCGATCCGGCGGCCCCCGCGGTGGAGTTGAAGAAGGGCAAGGCCGCGCCGCCGCCCGTCGAGCCCAGCACCGCGTCGCAGAACATGTCCTCGCCGCTGAAGGACTGGAAAGACTCGGCCAACCTGCAACTGCTGAACATCATGTACGATGTCACGCCGGCCGAGTACGTCGACATGGTGGTCACGGAGATGGGCAGTCTGCCGCCCAGTGCGGTGCCCATTGTCCATCGCATGAGTACGAACTTGTAATCGATGTGATGTCTCTTCTTCTTCTTTTTCTTCTTCTATGATCTCATATTTGTGGTTTGGGGCGAGGCTGGGCAATTTCGG
The DNA here is from genome assembly GCF_003184545.1 of Aspergillus heteromorphus CBS 117.55. NCBI lineage: Eukaryota > Fungi > Ascomycota > Eurotiomycetes > Eurotiales > Aspergillaceae > Aspergillus > Aspergillus heteromorphus. The sequence continues at coordinate 169,025 of NW_020290452.1, forward strand.
GTTAGCTTGCATGTCTGTATTGTATTGATGAGGTTAAAAGTTGCTTTTAATGGAGTATTAGTAGTGGTGATGTGGTTGTGGTGATGTGGTGGTGTGCATTTCCGGATGCGGTAAGCGCCGATTTGATCTGCTTATCGCGAACTTAACGTTTATTCTTGTGACGCCGTAGTTCCTCCGACAACAAACCACACTTGACTCCGCTATAATAACCACCTCCTGGTACACTCAATCTACAATATATTTTACCAATCCAGAACAGTACCCTCCACCTACTCCAGAACAATACACCTACACATACACATACAACCAGACCTCAACCACAATCACAATCACAATCACAATGGTACTCCCCTCTCTCCTCCCTCCTCCCTCTCCTCACAACCATCCAAACACCACTCACTCTCTCCCCTCTCAAACTAACACCGACCAAAAAACAGAGCAAAGACTCCACCCCCACCCAAATCCACATGCACCACCCCCGCCTAGCCGACTACTTCGAAGACTTCACGCGGCCACACACCTCACTCACCTCCGCCTCCTCCACCAGCACCACCTCCACCACGCACCCCCACACCACACCACGCACCACGCACCCCCACCCATCCCACTCCCACTCCCAGAGCCACAACACCCTCTCCGCCTCCCCCACAAGCACGCCCTCGTTCCTCCCCGTCGAGGAAATCTACCTCCTGCCGCAGTATCAGCCGCCCAACCCGGAGGACGAGGATGATGTGGTGCCCGATCAGCATGCCGCGTTTGGGATTAATAGGGCTATGAGGGGGGGGAGGGAGGCCGTGTGGAGGGATTTGGGGCTGGGGGGGCTGGTAGATGGGAGTGCTTTTGGAGGGGTGGGGGGTGGGGGGGGATGGGAGGGGGGTGGGAGGGGGATTGGGACTGGGGCTGGGCCTGGGCCTGGGTTTGGGTCTGGAGGGGGCGCCGGGGGAGGGGGAGGAGGGGTGTGGCTGTTGCGGTTAGGGGGGAGGGGGGCAGGATGGGTGGGAGGAGGGTGGTTTGTTTAAGGTAGGGGTGGCCTTTTGTGCCTTTCTCGGTCTTGAAGGGGGAGATGCTGAGTGAAGTGGGTGATGTTGTGTCGCCTGGGGGGTTGGTTATGGGGAGCGGGCAGTGAGTGATATGAACTGTTGGATGGGGGGGTAATAGGGAGGGATACTTAGGGGGGATATTGGGGATACTCGACGGAGGATTGAGGGCTGAAGAGCCCTCAGACACTCTACGGGTCGGTCGGGTTTATAACAGGGTACGGCTGGGATGGGGGCTAGCATGGGGCTATTCGGAGTATGGGATGGTATGGGATGGTATACCCAGGACAGTTCTTAAGATGGTTCACGGAGTTATGGCAGGTTATGTATGTATGGTATACCCTTGTCAATATAGTCATTACGTCTCATTATGTATCTTCTTATATCCGGGTGATATCCACCCGCGCCCGCTCGTACAGCTTGTGTCCGACTTGCTTCTGCTCGCGCTCGTCGTCTGCTATCGTCCGCGCGTGGACCGCCATCTGCGCATACGTCCCCGCCCCGCGGCGCTTGGAGAGCGTCCCCGGGTTGATCACCGTGACGCTGTCGACGACCTGTTCTCGTTAGCAACGGCGCCTTGAACTGCTTGATAGATGCGTGGCGTATTGTAGATAGAGCTCATACCTTGACAAACGGCGGCAGCATACTCGGCACGATCAGCACGTCCGGCCGCACATTCCACCACTCGCCCAGCTTCGCGTAGCTCACGTCCACCATGGCCCCCGTGGCCAGCCCGCTCTCCGTGCCCGTGTGCGGCAACATCTCGCGCGCTGATGACGGGAACATCGGCTGGAAGTGCCGCTGCTCGATCAGGTACTTGGGCAGGCGCGTCAGCAGACTCCCCTCATGCGGCTTGCCGTGCAGCACCTCCTCGCGGCGCAGCTCGTACAGCACGTCGTGCGAGCACATGCCGATGACGGTCTCGTTCAGCGACAGCGTCACGGGGTTCGACACCATGCGCACCTGCTTCGGCAGTCCCAGCTCCTTCTTGGGCAGCTGTTCCTGCGGCCACGACACGTGCTTGCTGACCGCGTCGCGCACTGACGGCACCAGCACGATCGTGATGCTTGGCACCGCCGCTACCAGCCGCTGCAGCGGCGCCGTGATGCAGTGCCGGAACACCGCCGTCAGTGTCGCCGTGTCCGGGTCCAGTCCGTTGATCTCCGGCAGGTCGAAGTCCCCCGAGGCCAGCAGGGGGTGCTCGATGTCCAGGAATGGGCCCAGCAGGATGACGCTGTCAGCGTAGCTTTCCGCCGCCTTGCGGCAGATTTCTTGCAGCGGCTCGAACTCGAGGTTGTCGTCTGCTGTGTAGGGCCCGGAGGCGATGATGATGTTCAGGGGCGCGGAGCCCGCTTCGTCCAGTCGCTGGTTGATGGTTTCGAGGTTGACGATTGATGAGGCCGCTGGCGGGAGGAGCGGTGGGGTGAGGATCTCCTTCACTGAGAAGTAGTTGCCCGATGCGTTGATGCCGCGCAGGGCGACGATCTGTCCAGGGAAAAAGTTGGCTGAAGGTACTGATTCCAGGTTCAACGGAACCCGGAGACCGGCTCCGGTCCGTCTTGATGTCTCAAGTACAAGCGACGCCGTGTTGAGCTTGCCCTCCATGCTGTCTGATGCGATGCGTCCCACCGCCACGATCTCGCTGGTGCTCTGCGTCGCCGCGCTGCCGAATGTGATCTCGTCCGTCTCGTACTGCTTCTGGAACAACGCCGTGAACTCGTCGATGCGGTCGTCGAGGATCTCCGACGCTTCCGACAGGCGCATGGCCATCGGCTTGTATCCGAATTTCTTCAGGTCTGTGTTCGCTGTGGGTCGTATGCGCGCCTCGGGGTACGGCGCCATCGGGGTCTCGACTTGTGAAAGGTGGGAGTTGATGGTCTCGATGGTCTCGCCGGCGTTGGCGCGTTCTGAGAATGGGATGGATCTATCTTGTCAGTTTAGTTCTTCCATTGCGCAGCGCGTACTTACTGTACTCCATCACCGTTTGTCAGTCTCACGGGTGTCTTTGTGCCCATGGGTGACCCGGTGTGGTCTGTTCTTCCGATCTTGGACATGGAAGGCGACGAAGCAAAGTCGGCTTTGCGCTTCGCTGATCCGGCGTTGCTCCGTGAGGTATTCGGCGTCAGTCCGTCCAGCCTAGCCGGGTAGAGTCAGTCAGTCCGTGTCCGCCTGTCCGTATTCCTAGTCGTAGATAGACTTACATGCCAAAGACATCGGATTTCACAGAAGCGCGCGGGGTAGCCGTGGGTGCAACCCGTTTTTCCGTCTGTCTGCCAGCTCTGCCGCGGGATTCTCGTTCAAGTGTATCCTGGACATCTTTCTTGAACAGTCGCACAGTGCTCAGGTCCAGCTTCAGCTCGTCCGGGCCCATCTTCAGGCAGTAGGACTCCCATTTGTAGAACAGCTCCTGCGCGGAGATGGAGTGGATGCGCAGGGTTGACTGCAGCTCCGCGAGGATATCCTTAGGGATGCCATCGGGGGCGGCGGCGGCGAAGAGCTCGTTAAGCTCTGCGACGGTGTCGTCCATGGTGACGGTGACGGTGGGGGGGAGACTTGATGGTGTTTGTAGGGGATCCTCAGTCAGTCAGTCGCACTCCGCATGTCCGGCAATAATCCAGTCGAGAGGCGACGCGAACGCGAACGCGAGACGCGCCCGGCCACACCGCCTTCCGGAAGGGACCGCGCACTACCAAGATGGTAATTTGCGACGGCCTCGCGATTAATGATTATTGTGCAGGCCGGCGATCGGTGGGCCTGTCGATCAAGGTTGCGCCCGGCCATCTTGGCCTGCCGCCGCGAAAGCACACCCGGGAACAAAATTGCCGTGCCTGACCCCCCCTGATTGCCCAATTGCCTAATTGTCATCTCGTGGAGCAGGGCCTCGTTCTCATCAGTTCCGATCCCTTGAGCTCCAAGCATACACTTCCTCCTCCATCCACACTCCTTCACTCCCTCCTCCCACACCATGAGCGCTCCTTCAGAACCCCCCGCTGCCTCTGCGGCCGACAATGCTACAGCTGTCAACAACTCACAGACCACTTCTGACCCGTCATCTTCGATCCCAACTGAAGCCCAAGCATCTCCCGAGACTACTGCTACACCTGCCGAGCCCACTCCGGTCCAGGAACACGATATCGAACGAGAGCTCGAGCTGCCATTGTCCGCCGCCGACGGCCTCATCCAGAAGCCCTTCCCCCGTCCCCTGGAGTCCGCCCACCCCACGCCGCCGCCCCAGCTCACCCCCGACCAGGACGCGAAATACAAGGACGTGTTCACTGCCGTGTCCGAATGGACCTCCGTCCCGACCACGTCCGCCAAAAATGCCCCCACCGCCCCCCTCACCGACACCGAGCGCATGTTCCTGACCCGCGAGTGTCTGCTGCGGTACCTGCGCGCGACCAAGTGGAATGTCGCCGAGTCCGTTGCGCGCCTGCAGCGCACGATCACCTGGCGCCGGGAGTATGGGGTCGAGAAACTGACCGCGGACTTTATCTCCGTTGAGAACGAGACCGGGAAGCAGGTCACCCTGGGCTACGACATCCACGGCCGGCCGTGTCTCTACCTCCTGCCGTCGAAGCAGAACACGGAGACGAGCGATCGGCAGATCCAGCATCTAGTCTTCATGCTGGAGCGCGTGATCGACCTCATGGGCCCCGACCAGGAGACGCTGGCCCTGATCGTCAACTTCAAGGAGACCAAGTCGGGTCAGAATGCCAGCATCGGCCAGGCCAAGCAAACCCTCAGCTTCCTGCAGAACCACTACCCCGAGCGCATGGGCCGGGCGTTGGTGATCAACAGTGAGCGACCTCTCCCCGCATCCCAAGCGATCTGTCTCTAACCAATCAGTGCCCTTTATGATCATGGGATTCTTCAAGATCATCACCCCGTTCATTGACCCCCAGACCCGTCAGAAACTCAAGTTCAACGAGGACCTGTGTCTGCACGTCCCTCCCGGCCAACTGATGAAGTCCATGGGCGGCGAGGTCGAGTTCCGGTACGAGCACTCGATCTACTGGCCGACGCTGAACAAGCTCGCCGACCACCGCCGGGCTGCATACACGGAGCGCTGGATCCAGGGCGGAAAGCGCATTGGCGAGTTGGAAAACTACCTGAAGACCGGGACCAGCCCGAGTCTGTCGCAGACTGAGTCGCAACCTGCTGCCTGAGCTCTCACTTGCACTTGCACATAGCTTGTCCATTTCTTGATCATTCGCCTCTTGAAGTTTCCTCCGAGCGTCTTCCGGTTGCATGGCGATGATATACTGTATAGAACATGTTGAATAATTCTCGGGTCCTGATAGATCGGTCTGTTTTATATTGGGGCTCTTCCAGTGGAGTCTGTCATATATATTTTTATTTCTCGGGTTTACTTCGTTATGGGTGGGTAGTTGAGATACACGATAGGCATTTAAATCAAAGCATTCCCTGTGCTGAATTATGACCCGTAGTCCGCCACGGCGCCAATGCCCGGCTACTGAAGCTTTCTCCGCAATACCCCGTCACGTGCGGGGATGGCGGGGCATATGGATGCCCAAGGCACCGAGAAGAGAAAATGGAGCACAACCAGCCAGGGTGACTGCGGGGATTATTTTGGGAGGTGGCAGCAGTAGAAGATAGTTCAGCACCTAGGTACGAGGTAGAAGGTGTGGCGTCATTTTCTCTCACCCTTTTAGGCCGACAAGCATGCAACAAAGCCCCAGGACCCTGGTATCAACCCCGGATGGATGGCCCCTCATTTTCAATATAATCGGGGGTGCAGCAATATGGGAGGATCCTTCCTGGGAGAAAGATCAGTGATGGACGATTAGATATCTGTAGCCTGACAGCTGACAGCTGCAATATGGAGCTTTAGTTTCCTCTGAAGTGATCAGTCACTTCCAAGCCCTTCTGGCCGGCCACTGCCAGTGCGCCTTGTATCCCAAGGTGTCTCCGGATCTCATGCGGTACCGGGCAGCTGAGCGCCTGAGCACCTGAGCCGCTGGCGGACAGGAATAAGTCGGCCTGCTATTGCTCGATGGAGTCATGGACCCTGGGAAGTCCTTGTGCACCCGCAGCATGCCCCTCATGCCCGGTCTGGAGGGGTGCAGCGAGGGGAGAGAGACGGAGAAAGCTCCCCAGCGGCTGCAGGCCCCCACGGGCAGAATGAGCGTTTCCGGCCCGCCGCCCTCGACCGACGACACAACCACCGACACCACCGACGACCACCACCACCACCACTTCTGCGACTGCGACTGACTGCGACTGAGACTGCTGCTGCTGCTCGTCCTTTTTCTTCCTTGATTCCCACCCCCATTTCTCGACCTCCGTCTCAGCCTCAGCCTCGCCCACCCTCTCCACCGACCGACTGTCCCCCTCCCC